>NC_056733.1:875260939-875372405 GCF_019279795.1 Protopterus annectens
GTGTCCAAAGTCACTAAAGGAAGAAACATCAGGAACTGCAACTCTTCGCTTTATTAAATCACTTAAGTGCTTTCTTCCGAAGTGTGAAAAAAACAAATAAGTTCAAATTAGTGTGGAACATTTCCATTTATCCCCTGGATGATACAGCAAGTTCCCTTATTCAGAAGGGTCTTTCTTTTATTCCATCTCGACAAACTGATTTATCTGACATAATTATTGACATTAAGCTGTTCGCTAGGAATGCAATGTTGAAAGTAACATTTAGTAACACTGGGAATAGTCATATTAGCAAGTTTAAGAAATGCAGTGCTTTACACTGACATTACCCCCCCCCCATTAGAAGCCTTTGAAAGATCCCGTGAAAAGGACTTGCTCAAATTGATGAGTACAAAGAGACAAGGTTAGACGTCTAATAATTTAGAAAGCCCTTCAAGGTTTACAGGACAACAAATAAATAGTGATTAGGCCTGCTGACAAAGGGGGAGCAGCAGTAATTATGGATAAAGATATATATGAAGAGAAGATTTCATACACGTTAAATGATACCGATACATAGACTGTGCTAACTAATGATGATCAAGATTTTTAAAGCAGATCTCTATGATTACATGTGATTACTTGATGTGTGGTGTTATAGATGCTGATTTCAACAAATAATTTTTAGTGGAGATACCAGTTGTTCCTTCATTCAGAGGATTACCAAAAATACATAAGAATACAATAGATACTCCTCTGAGACCTTTAATCTCGAGCAGGGGGTGGCTAACAGAACCCATCTCTCTGTTTGTTGAAAGACAATTAAGATTTGTTGTAGATACCACTGATATGATTTTAAGAGACACTGAACATGTTCTTACTACACTATTTGAACGTGTTTTCTCTGATAATTTTACACCAGAATTTATTTTTGTTACTCTTGATGTGACTTCACTATTTACAATGATTCCCAATGAAGTAGACATGGAATATATTTGGCAAGTTTTAATTAAGAACACAACAGTTTCTTATGAAAAGATCTTTTGTATTATACATTAATAGACCCTATTTTAAACAATATTTTTTTTTTTAGAAACAAGTATTATCTACAAAAGAAAGGAGTAGTAATGGGTATATTGTGTGCCAGTTTGTATTCAAATATTGTTATAGCTCATTGGGAAAATACTTTTGTTTTGACTAATTCAGAGTATTCTAGTTACATATCTTATTATAAATGATTTGTTGATGACATCTTTTTGCTCTGGAGTGGTAGTGAAGTAGGACTTAAGTAATTTTATAACATACATTAATTCTACTACAGATTTCCTACATTTTACAGCTAATTGGTGTAGAAATTCTATTGATTTCTTAGATGGTACTGTCATCAGCAATTAAGGCATTATTTCCACTAAGCCTTTCAGGAAAGCTTGCAGGAACAGTAATATACTATATAGACAGAGTATGTATCCTTCTCATATTTACAGGAATATCAAAAAGGACAGGGACTTAGGATTTCCAGACTTACGGGCACTACAGTTGATTGTGAGAAAGCTCTTAAGGACCTTCAGACAGACCTTTTAGATAGGGGATATAAAAGAGAAGAATGTAGCCCTCTGTTGAATGGAACATTGATTAATAGAACCAAGAGAGGTAGACCATTTTTTAGAGATAGGAGATTAGATAGAAATACAGTCCACAGTAATAGACTCTCAACTAATAAATGCAGAGTTATTCTACCCTTTACCTCTAATAACATAGATATTTGAGAGGTTATTTCTAAGAACTGGGGGATACTTACAGTAGATGAGAAGTTAAAAGAAGTTGTATGAGAGAGATCCTATATTGCCTATAAGAGCAAGTAATCATGAAAGCGATTATTATGCTATGAGAAAGATATACCACAGAGGGTACAGTCACATAGGAAGAGCACATTTAGCTGCAGAGATGCAACTACTGCTCTTATATGGCTAACAGCAATATATTTATTCACCCCACAACTGAGAGAATATATGAGTTTACCCATTATGCTGATTGTAGTTCAAGAGATTTATTGTATCTGGCACGATGTAGACAATGTCCAGCTTTTTATGTGGTCAAAACAAATAGGACCCTATGACAATGAGTTAGAGAACATCTTTATACAATTAATAAGCAGGATGTTGGCCAGTTAAGGTCATATACATATCTGTCTATCTATCTATCAATATATATATATATATATATATATATATATATATATATATATACACATACAATTTTTTTTTACTCTTTATATTTCTGGTCTGACTATTCAAGTAGGGTGGAAGTGATGTTTTTAAATCTAAATTTTGAAATTCTCTGCCTGATTTGCACAGCTCTTTTGTACACACACACACACACACACACACACACACACACACACATATATATATATATATATATATATATATATATATATATATGTATATATATATATATATATATATATATATATATATATATATATATTTAAAATGTATTCAATTTACAATTGTTTTATGCAATGTCTTTTTAAATCTTTTTAATTGGTATTAATTAAGTGTGTCACTTGGTGAAGAATTGTATAAAAGGCTTTAATCAGAGTGTCTGGTTACTCTGAAGTCCTTCATACCTAGGACAAAAGCACTTAAGTGATTTAATAAAGTGAAGAGCTGCAGTTCATGACGTTGCCTTCTTCAGTGTTTTTTTAGTTCATTGTTTATAGTGTTGAAAGGTTTATTAAGTGTCCAAAGTCCTTCTCTCATGCTTTCTCTGTTGCCAAAAAGGTGGACTTGTCATGTGTCACCTATTTTTACTTCCTCTTGACACCTGTCTCTTTAACAATACAAAATGTACAGAACTTTTTTAGTAATAAATTTATTGCAATTCTAACTCAAAAGAAACAGAAGACAAAATATAGACTTTTACAACAGCTTTTTCCCCAAAGGCATTTAAGAAATATAACTATATATACTATGCACAAATCATGGCAGGATCAATTCCAAAAGTATTTTCAAAGAAAACAAGAAACAAAAGATTTTACATGGAAAAAGTAATAAAAATAAATTACAATTTTAAATATAATTGTATAAAGTTATGACTCATTAAATGTATGACGTGAATATCTTGATTCCGTGGTTGTATCAAGTTCATTCACTTAATCCATAAATCAGCAATATTCAAATTTAAAGTTAACTTGTTACCAAGAGAAACAGGCCATCTGTTGATAATTTCTCATAGAGAGGGGAATTTTTTGAAATCTGAGCATAATTCTTCATTAATTTCCTGATAATGATTTCCTTTGGTATTGCAAAGATAGTATATAATATATAAAATCTTTTTTAAAGCAAAATTCATGGATATATTATATAATACTAAAACCCTATCTAATGCGAGTATATCAATCCATACTGCTTTAAGAGAAAAGTTAAATTTTCCACCGAATTCTCTTAACAGTACATAATCATATGTTATGTGATGCCAATCTGCCTTGGTTTCTTGCTTCCATCACCAGAATTCAATTTTAGAATGATTTTCAGAATTAAAAAAATAATTTTCACAGATCTTTGCCAGTTTATCTGTAGTAAAGAAAAAGCTCTATGTAAAAACTTCTAGGTGAAAATATACCAGTGTTGTACTAAAAATGCTTCCATAATGCCATCGTTATCTAGCAAAATTAAATTCCAAAGATTTTCATTTAATGTGTCATTTTAAGTCTTAAAGAATTGTGACAGGATTGACTTCTTCACAGATTATTATACAAATATATTGTATTAAGTTAGGGATTTTTTTTATTTTGATCGACTATGTTTTTTAACATTTCTCTTGGGTATATCTCCCAATTCTTTCTAGTAATAACCAATCTACATAATTGAAGTTAAATTCAGAAATTATTTCTCTGGTAGATTTCAGTAGACTGCCACTGAGGCAATTATACCAACCACATTTTTCTATTTCCATTACAACATCTTGGATAGTATCGGTTATTTTGGTATTGGGACATATTTTTTCACAAATCATATATAGAAAGGGTAGTCAGGTCAGTGTAAATGAAAATATTTTTGGGGTAAATGCCTTCATGGAAAATATGTCCCGTCATAAAAAATGGAAATGTGTAGAGCATCCATGCCTAGTTTTGGGCATACATGTTCAGACAGGATGGCATGCATTTGTCAAGATCAAGGAAGAGAATATTTTGAGCAGATATTTTGCAATATTTGAAAAACACTAGGCAGGATTTTTGCCAGGTCAAAAAGTTAACAGTTCACAGATAGCAAATTTTGATGCATCTCTGATGGTTGCTAATGCTAGGAACATTAATAATACATTTTTTATTGGAAAATTTGCTATGTTTCCACAACATTGATATTTGTGAAAAATGTTTAAAGAACAATGATTGGAAATTAGTTCTGCCAGGTTATAACTGTTTTTACTGTGTCAGACTTTCTAACAAAAAATCAGGTGAAGGTGGTGTTATGATAGGGATTAAAGATAGTTATGAGACCTGTAATTATTACATGTTCAATGATAACATGAACACTGCAGATTGCGTAACTATGACAATAAAGATGACCCTGGAACATATAACAATTGTTAATGTTTAGACCACCAAAGTCAAATGCTGATGACCTAGAGGAATTCATACATTTCTTACATGAAACACAGGAAAGAAATAATATTAGCTGGGGACATAAATTTACCAGAAACAGATTGGAATAATATTGATTCAACAACATTAGTAAGGAATTTATTTACAACATATGTTCAGAAACAACTTGCTTCAGATTGTAAAAAAAAAAAAAAAAAAAAAAAAAAAAAACTACCAGGGAATGGAACATACCAGACCTTGTTTGTGTTTCTAAAACAATTACTGTTACTTCAAGCCAAGATTTACCACCATTGATGTGCAGATATATAATTCTGCCAAACTGAAATCTAAAAGCACCGAAGGTTAATTACAGATTGTATGCAGGGAAACAGTCACTATGTAAAACTAACTGGAGTGAAGTGTTCAGTGGAATCAACTGTAGATGGAATGTGGAAAGTTTTGAAAGAGAAACCTGAGTGCAAAAAGTAAAAAAAAAAGTTTAACATCAGCATCTGGGCATAGAACATCAGGGGGTTATTTTTCCATAATAACAAGATACCTGATTAAGGTAAGAGACAAAACAGATAATAAATTGAAGATAGGTCAAACTACAACTTTGAAAACTGAAATAAACAAGTTGGACAAACACATTAAGCATAGTGTGAAACAAGATCAAGAAAATTTTGAAGAAAATTTATATAAAGATATTGAGCATAATAGGAAACCTTTTTATACATACACAATATGTGGAAGGAGTAAAGACATACAAATTGCTAAACTGGACTTTTTTGAGTGTCTACTGGAAGAAGTAAAATACAAGAGAGAACAGGGGTTGTATAAACCCATTTTGTCCATTGGTTTACAAAGTGTTATAATAAGTGACAGAGAATTACAACAAAAAGAAGTATGGAATTTAAGTTTAATAACACCCTATAGTAGTAATGCAAGGGAAATAATGTCAATTTTTAACACAAATTGGGAAATAATTAGGAGAGATCCTCACCTTTCTTACAAGGTCAAAAGCAAACCCCGGATTATTTACAAGAGGGGGACTAATTTAAAGGAATTATTACAACATAAAAAAACACCCGACAGTGAAAGTGTGGCATGTACAAATGCGAAATGTTTAACTACTGTAAATACATGAGTACAGGACAAGACATTGAAGTTAAAAATATTAGTTTTAAAATCAAACTGAAGTACACTTGTCAGTCCAAGTTTGTGGTTTATGTAGCTCAGTGTCAATGCTGTGCAGCGTTTTACATAGGTAAAACGGATAGAAGGTTAAAAGAACAAGTATACGAACATCTATATAAAATAAAGACCCTTAACAGAGAAAATGCACTGGCTAGACACATTATTTCCTATCCATAACATTCATTTTTGTTCAAAGCAATTGATTCAGTTGTTGATGATAGTCGGAGGGGGGGAGGCGCTTACACTTTTACTTGAGCAACTTGAGTTAAGTTGGCAAATACGCACTGGGGCAATGTTTTACCCGGGTTTGAATGAGACAATATCTTTAAACAGTATACTGAAGTTGAAAAATCTTAAACGTTAATGTGTGTATGCATTTCTATAAAATGTGTTTATATTTGTGATCTCTGACTTCTTTTGACTCGGATATGGAAGTTTCTGACTTCTTAGTTAACTAAGCAATATATTTTGAGAGTCAACACAATAATTTGAGATATAGTATTGTTAGTATATGTATGTTTGTATATATATTTCTATCACCATTACAGGTAAAAAATCTGAAGGAAGGGAAGGGTTGAGATGCTCTAAAATATTGTCAGTCATATTTGTTTTTAAAAAATGTTTTAAGTAGCAACAATGTGAATGTGCCTTTAAGACACAAGATTTTAATTAGAAGTGTCATGTGACAAAAGGGTGTGTATATATTGCTTGTGTTGAAGTTTGTTCAGTTTCAGATGAAGTCTTGCCACATGTGCAAGATGAAAAGTGCTTCATTAAACTGAAAGATAATTAAACTGAGAGAGAATTTGTTTTGGTGTTTCCAAGCTGTCTTTTTGTTTTTCACTATATAATCATTTAGAGACAACTACCTCTGGGAATGTTGGGGGTTATCAAAAAGTAGTAGGGAATCATCGGACAACCTATGTAGAAGATTCTATAGGAATGAGAAGTGTACTAATTGGATCTCTGACAGAGCAGCTGGTGCATAGAATAGACTACTAGACTACATTAAAGCAAGCACTAGTTTAGATATTTTTAAGAAAAGCCTGGGCACTCATTATGGGAACAAGTGTTTTGGTATATTGGCAGGCTAGAAGGGCATATGGTTGAAATATTTGTATGTATGTATGTATATATGTATGTATGTTTATATGTATGTATATATGTATATATGTATGTATGTATATATGTATGTATGTTTGTATGTATATATGTATGCGTGTATATATGTATGTATGTTTATATGTATGTATGTATGTATATATGTATGTATATATGTTTGTGTGTATATATGTATGTATGTTTATATGTATGTATGTATGTATGTATGTATATTGTTTATATGCTGCTTCTAGTAAACCTTTCAAGGAGAAGAAGAAAGGAGTTAATAAATCAAACCAAGTTTTCAGATATATATGATTCATGATAATGAGTTTAATTTTTTTTTTAAAGAATGGAGTTAACACATTTAGATATGTTGGGTCAGTTGTATAGTATTGTATGTAGCTACATGAAACTTACCACAATAGGTAATTTGAGAGTTCCAAATACGTATTAGAAAGCTTTGTCTTTTTAAAATTAAATTCTGTATGTAAGATTACAGAACTTTTATTACTCAGTACAGATTTTTTTAGTTTTACCTGCGTTCTTTAACAGTCATTTTTTTAAACACCTTTATTGAATTTTCACTTGTGACACAGGCAAATTTACATTTATACAAAAGTAATCAAATTACATTAACAAACATTATACTTAACATATTTTCTGTATATCATATCATCAAAGCAACATTACATAAATTATTCAATTCCTGACCCTTTTTTAAACAAGAAACATCTTTATTAAGCCATCACTTATGACATAACCAATCGTACATTTATATAAATTAAACAAATCACACTGACACAATCCTAGTTACAATCATTTTACATCACAAACCATACTGACACACTCACAGTTGCAAACATTTTACTTCTTTAACAGCCATTGGTGTGCCAGAAGAAAGCCTTCTTAACCAGTATATTCTGTTACGTATTCAAAGATTGTTCTTGTACAATACAGTCAGTTACATATTCAAGGATCGTTCTTGTACAATACATTCAGTAACATATTCAAGGATTGTTCTTGTACAATACATTCAGTAACATATTCATGTCTATATCAGCATTTCGAAAATTGAATAGTTCGAATCACTAAATGTCGAACTGACATGATCGAACTACCCAATTTTCAAAAGCCGATAAAAAAAAAAAAAAAAAAACCACCAAAAAAGAACTAACTGGTGTAGGCAGGGGGGCAAGCCCCCCTGCACCTCCACACCCCCTGCTACTTAAATATACCAACTCTGAGACCGCACTATATTGAGGTAAATGGAAACCTCCCCTTATGGAGATTTCCATTTACCCGTTCAACGTTCTGTACTTTCGGCATTCTCGATGCGACAATATCAAATTCGATATTGTCAGCATTTGAGATGCTGATAGGGACCCACATATTCAAGGATTGTTCTTATACAATACATTCAGTAACATATTCAAGGATTGTTCTTGTACAACACAGTCAGTTACATATTCAAGGATTGTTCTTGTGCAATACATTCAGTAACACATTCAAGGATCATTCTTGTACAATACATTCAGTTACATATTCAAGGATTGTTCTTGTGCAATACATGGTTACATATTCAAGGATTGTTCTTGTACAATACACTCAGTAACATATTCAAGGATTGTTCTTGTACAATACATTCAGTAACATATTCAAGGATCTTTCTTGTACAGTACATTCAGTTACATATTCAAGGATCGTTCTTGTACATTACATTCAGTTACATATTCAAGGATTGTTCTTGTACAATACATTCAGTAACATATTCAAGGATTGCTCTTGTACAATGCATTCAGTAACATATTCAAGGATCATTCTTGTACAATACATTCAGTTATATATTCAAGGACTGTTCTTGTACATTTAGTAGCAAAGGATGTCTAATATTAACTGATTTAGCCTGTGTACTAACTTACATCATAGAAAAATGTCTATATAAGAACCAACTCTACCCCCCTTTTCATTTCAAACCTGTCACATCCTCATTTATTCAAACCTTTTTGAATAAACTGAAACCATGCTCTCCTTCTGCAGACCTACTGCCTTCTGAATATCAACAGCTATCATCCAAGGCCATAGCCTATCCTATTTCCATACTGATCAACAGATCAATTACTGAAGGTTACATCCCCACATTATGGAAAGTCTCCCATATAATCCCCCTACATAAAGGAGGACATTCCACAGAAATATCAAACTATCGGCCCATTGCCCTACTTTCTCCCCTAGCTAAAATTATGGAGAAATGTATGCATAAGCAACTACTCCACCATTTAATTGAAAATAATTTACTTTCCAACTGTCAATATGGTTTCAGACCCTCACACAGCGCTACCACTGTCCTCTTGTCTTTTACTGACTATATTAACAGGCACCAAAACCTGAATAACCTTTCTTCTGCTCTATTTATTGACCTGTCCAAAGCATTCGACATGGTAAACCACCAAATTCTCTTAAACATTCTAAAATCTCTGTCATTAGACCCACTTTCCATAAAATGCTTCCAATCCTACATTGACAACCGACACCAAGCAGTACTTTGGCAAAATACTTTATCCACCCATCTACCTGTTACCTTAGGTGTCCCTCAGGGGTCCATACTTGGACCTCTTCTCTATATTTATTAATGACCTTCATCTAGCTATCCCACAAGCCACTTGCATACAATATGCTGACAACTCAACACTATTATGTTCAGCTACATCCTTCAATGACCTTCATGCTCTCACCCAAAAAGTATTCAACATAGTTGAACAATGGTTCACTCAGCATTGCCTTCTTTTGAACCCTAAAAAAACAAACTCCTCCTCTTCACTCCTACTCTTAACTCCTCTCCTCTTCAATTCTCAGTGACATCTACCAATGGTACTATAATATCTCCTGACTCTACCACCAAACTACTAGGTGTCACCATCGACAATAATCTGAACTTCGACATCCACATCAATAATACCATAAAGACTGTTAATAAAAAAATTGGCACCCTCTATAGGATAAAACCCTTCCTTTCCCCTACTGCTAAAACTACTATCGCCCACACCCATTTGATCTCTACACTCCTTTATGCCGCTCCCATTTTTACTAATCTCTCCAAGAATAACCTCAACAAATTGGAAATGTCCTATAATAACATTGCATGATTTGCTACAGGCAACCCATTCCGAACCCATCATTGTATAAATTTAAAACAGCTAGGATGGTTAGAACTACAACACCTGACCAAAATTCACCAACTCATCCTTGCCCACAACATTCTTTATAAACCTTCTAATACTCCAAGTTTATCTACTCTCATCACCCTCTATAAAAATCTGAAGTCCTTATGCTCATCTCACAAACTCCTAGTCCACACCACTAAACCCAACAACAGAGCTGGGGATTCCCTTTTCTCTAATTCTGTAGGTAAATCCTGAAATCTTCTCCCTTGTGACCTCTCCTCACTCACCTCATTATCTCAATTTAAAAATAGACTTAAACTTCTCAAAACTCACTGGCTATGTCCCCATTCCAAACCGGACTAGTCATCTACCTCTACTAATTTGTCTAACCTATCCAGTGCTTACTAGCCTCTGCTACATTTTCCATCTTATCATATTTTTCTTATCTACCCTTTTTCATTATTTACATCCTCTTTATACATTCTCCTCTTAAGTAACTCCTTTGCTACATTACTACTCATCTAACTTCATTTGTTTACTTCTGACTTAACTGTATTATATCTCTATACTTTAATTTTGCACTATTTTATAATACTGGACCTCGATGTTACATCCTGTTAAAACCTTTATGCTGCAATTTACATGTTTCTATTGTTCATGTCTTTTTATTATGGCAATTGCTATTTATCCATTTCTGACTTAACCTGCATTATGTCTCCATACTTGGAATTTTCACTGTTTTATGACTTTTGTCTTCAATACTATATCCTGTTACAAACTCTGTACCGTAAAATACTTGTTACCATTGTTATAATTTTTATTTTATTAGGAAAGTTGCTATTTTATTAGTATATTTGATTTTTTTTTGTTGTTCGAACGTGTATTATTGTATTTGGACCATGTCTTGGAGCTTATCTCCCTGGGCCTCTACTGAAAATGGACATATATCCAGTTAGACTAGCCCGGTCAACAAATGTGAAATAAATAATACATTTTTAAAAGACAGATGCACATTGCATAGTCATATAAAGTAACACAGTTCCATCATTATCTAACAATTTCTCCCTCAAGTGCATAATTTATCAAAACAAATTCACATATTCAAGTAAAGGGGTGATTGTAACTTAACTTTGCAGTTCTTTATTATACTAAATAAAATATATCAGAGTACAAAAAATGCATTTGTCTTAAATTAATCTAATCAGTTTTTGTACCTCCAAGGACAAGTTTTCAAATATCAGTTGAAGTATTCAAATATCAGATGTCAAATATTAAATTTTGTTTCTTATATGAATGACAATCTTGCTGTCAGAATCGGGTTATTTATATTTGCATCAATGCAATACATAGTAAACACAGGATAGGTATCTCTTGAAGAATCTAATTTATCCTACCAGGTAATAATAAAAGTCTTAAGTCTGTGTGATAATTGCTCTTTCTATCTTTTTATTTACTTAGCTGTAGCAAAGGATTAGCATTTGCACTTGTGGGAAATAATATACACATTTTTAAATCCTAAAGTAGTGTGTAAAACCGTCTTCTTAATATTAATCAAACTAGTGGTATCATCTTTTTGATAGGTCCAAATTCAGTTGCTGTTCAACAAATGTCCTAAAAATGTCATGTTTGTACATACTCCTAACTATTTCTTTACCAACATATAATCCATTACTAGGTCATTGCATGATTGTACTTGACAGCCTTTGAGCATTAAAAATCATAACTATGTTATAAAAAAATCATATCAGAGGTCTTAAATATACCCTCACATTTTCAAACAAATAATTGTGAGATAATAGTCAACATAATGTAAATGCTCTTAAACAGGTTTAATTCCATGAAAAAAAAAATCAGTAAATTTAAAAGGAATGAGGCCTAATCTTTGCCTAAATCATAACAGCTGTGTAATATGCATGTCAGTTCCCTAAGCAACACACTCGTTTCTGTTTTTGCTAACATCCAGTCATGTTTGTTGTTTCATTTGTTTCAAACTAGTATCAACTTCCTTCTCTGCCTCTGAAAATTGTTATAAGCCATTTCTGAATCTGTGTAGAGATCCTATGAACAAAATATCTGGATGCAAGTTTATCCAATAAAATATAATCATTTGTAATTCCTAGTAAGTTGAGAACAACTTTCCTTGCGGAAATTCACACATGCACAAGTGTAAAAATAATCAAATTGTAATCGCACTGTAAGTAGTAACATCTTTAGCCAATTTAAAATGTATTATGAATTACCAGGACTTATTGTTTACCACCTTTGCAAGAATGAAGCTTTCCATACAGTTGTCAGTAACCCCTACAGTTTTGAAAGTATTTGGTAAACCCAAGTAACATTGTTTCTTGTTAATTGTCCTAAACATATGTTAGAACTATTGTCTGTAATTTGAAATTTACTGTGCAGTACAAAGTATCTAATTCCATATCCATCAGCATATTAGCAATTCCTAGTTAGCCAGGAGTCCAATCTGAAATATTCTGACTGGCAAAAGTAAACTTAATCATTTACTTTTCCATTACTCAGACATAAAAAATGTTCTGTTTTCTTTATTTTTCCTAGCAGTTTACAACTTGCTTTGTTACCTGGTAAGGTCCTAACTTTGTCAAAAACAGCAGAAAAAGCATCTTTATTGTCTACTTGTAACTGATCTGGTGAAAAAGAAATCTTGCCATTCAGGCAAGTTTGCTTTTGTCATTGTTAAATATATTCACAAAACATGCTCTTGTATGTTCTTATCCCATTCATGACTGCTAGTTTAGCCATCAAATCTATCACTATGCTACCCAGAATTTGTCTATTTATAGTCAATATCAATGTCTGATGCACTTAAACTTGCTAAATTATTACAAGTAATAACTTTGTATGCAGCTGTTTGCCATAGTTAGAATGTCTTACAAAATCTCAGCATATAACAGGTATATAACCCATTAATATTGATTCAGAAACTGTAGTTTTGTTTTCAGTGGATGTAGAACAAAGACTTACAAAAACAATGTCTGTTTTGCTAACACCCAATAGATATCCACTAAATACATTGTCACTATGAGTCTACTTTTTTCCTGCCGGTTAGTATCATTTGCAATGTCTGTAAGCTTAAGAAAGCACATTTTACAACATGTCTAAACTCTTGTACCTTTTTGTTTTCCCTTTCTTTTGCTTATCAAAACAGACAAATGTTCATAATAACTTGTGAAGCTCATTTGTGAAATCACTGATATGAAATAATTATTATGAATAGTCCTTCTACTGGCATACGATGGGGTATCAATTGCTGTCTAATCTGAATTAGTTAAAGTGGGAAGAATCAATCAGTGCATTTATCAAACTGTAAAACTTCAAAAAACACTTAAAAATAAGTAAAGTCTTAATTTCTCACAACAAAACATGCAATAATTATCTAAAGAAAAATATTTCCGCATTCATGAAATTCTGTAATTCTGTTCCTGTGAGTATGAATTGCATTGGTGGAGGCATGTAAAATAAACTATCCAGTCTAATATTACCCTTAGAAACTCATATTCTGTACTCTGGTTTAAACAACATTGTACCATATTCAATGTCTTTCAAATACTATAAAGTATAGCTTATGTCCCTTTTGCAAAAACTCAGAATTATTACAACACATTTATAAGCATAGAAATACAGTTTTGGCAGTTCTTAATGAAATTTGTGTGAAATTCAAACAGCTAAGTCAGTAAGAAAACTGATTTCTTTATGTTGCCTATGCAGAAATCATTACATTTGCCAAAAAGTGCATTTCTAACTTTGTAGATGATACAAGCATATACCTTTCATGACATCTAACTCTGAAATAAATAATAAATGAATACTGGTGTTATTAATCAGTCTCCAAATGTTTCCCATCATTTTTTTTCTTTAGAGAAAAAAAATGCACATGTATGCAGGAGAATAATTCAGAATAATAGCTATTGAGGGGATTCATAAAGGTTACCACAAAGTGTACACTATGATCCCCCCAATTTCTTTGTCTCTTTCCATTGTGAATAGAAGCCATATTTCTTTCTAGTCCATAGGTCACTTGACTTGAAAATCCTAAGCTTTTTCTAAGGATAAATTATTGCATCGCACAGACTGATCATCTATACAGCAATTAAGTTTCTCTGCAGACTCTAGAAACATTCTGTCAGGTCATTGTGTAGCAGTTCATCTGTGTTACTCTGATAAATTACAAGTAGAAAACATCTATTTCTCATTAAAACTACATCACACTTACAAATATAAACATATACAGTTATACATTTCTGTATGCAGCAGATTATGGACAGCGCAGTGGTAGCGTTGTCACCTCACAGCAAGAGGCTCTCTGATTCGATTCTCGGCAGGGGTGCCTTCTTTGTGGAGTCTGCATGTCCTATCTCCATACGTGTGGGTTTCCTCAGGGTGCTCAGGTTTCCTCCCATGTTACAAAGACGTGTGTCTGGAGTGTTTCTTCCCGGGCCCCCACTGAAAATTGGCTCATTCCAAGTCGGACTTTCCCGGTTAACAAATGTAAAATAAATAAATATTAGCAGATTTCTTTCTTTCAGGGATACTGTTGTTTACCAAGGAAATCTACTATCACATTACTTGGAACATCTTTGGAATTTAATTAGTCTTTGCAAAAATTAAAAAATATATTTTACTTGGATATTCTGACATCTATCATATCCTTTAGAAAATCTGAAAAATATTAGGGTCACTTTCGTAAACAGTTTATACATTTTATTTCTTTCCTTCATAAATCTTTCTTGTAGCTAAGAAGTGAAGTAATGTTTCCAAAACAGGCAGGCACTTGTATGCATTCTGCTTCAGCTACTTGCAGCTTATTCATGTAATGCGCTGAAAACCTTTTGACATACGTGTGTCACCTGTTGACATACGTGTCTCTCAGATTTCATAGGCACATACCATTTTTGTCTTGCTAAATCTTGCTAAACTGGAAAGTATCTTACCTTAATGTATAGCACATCTCACTTCAGTCATTTTCTGTGAAATCTCATTAACTAGGTACAACAGCGTGCAGATCTTGTTAACTTCGCATTTCATTGTAGCACAAATATTCTAAGATGTAACTACTTGTATGCTGGTAAAAACAGTTGAGCAGTTAGTTCTAATTTTTCTGGTAAACTAAGTTTCATGTCGTTGCATACTGTCATTTCATTCACTGAATTATATCACGCAGTTCATAAATTGATATAACATCTGATAGGATTTAAAAATATCTGGTGAGTCCACTCTTGTGTCCCAGAGTAGCTTTACAGAGCCGGTGTCCCTTGCAACTTTATAATTCTTGGTCACTGAATCCCTCATTAATGCAATGACATTAATGAAATTAAAATTCCTTACTATGATATAAATCATTTGAGGGTTTTTTTTTTTATACAGGAGAGATCATCAGATTCGTTGGGGTTATGGGATGCTGTTGCCATGTTGATTTGTATTGAATATAATGGTACTGTAATGATGCACCATTGATGCTCTCCCATTCACTGTGGCCGTATTGGAATGATGCACCACTGCTACACTCTTTTTCACTGTATTTATCCTGCATTGATGGACCTCTGGTGTTCTCTCATTGATTATAATGATGTTGCAGTCATGTACCACTGGTGCAGACATTCGTTGTAATAATGCAATGTGTACCATCTCTATAATGATCCAGTAGTGTACCACTGGTGCACTCATTCACTACAATAATGCGATGGTGTACCACCGGTGCACTCATTCAATGTAATGATGCTGCAGTGGTGTACCACTGGTGCACTCATTCACTATAATGTTGCTACAATAGTGTACTGTTGGTGCACTCATTCACTATAATGATGTGATGGTGTACCACCGCTGCACTCATTCAATGTAATGATGCTACAGTGGTGTACCACTGGTGTGCTCATTTGCTATAATGATGTAATGGTGTACCATCGCTGCACTCATTCACTGTAATGATGGTGCAAAGGTGTACCACTGGTGCATTCATTCACTATAATAATGCTAAAATGGTGTATCACTGGTGCACTCCTAGACTATAATGATGCAATGGTGTACCATTGGTGCACTCATTCACTATAATGTTGCTGCAATGGTGTACTATTGGTGCACTCATTCACTATAATGATGTGATGGTGTACCACCGCTGCACTCATTCAATGTAATGATGTTGCTGTGGTGTACCACTGGTGCACTCATTTGCTATAATGATGTAATGGTGTACCATCGCTGCACTCATTCACTGTAATGATGGTGCAAAGGTGTACCACTGGTGTATTAATTCACTATAATAATGCTAAAATGGTGTATCACTGGTGCACTCCTAGACTATAATGATGCAATGGTGTACCATTGGTGCACTCATTCACTATAATGATGCTGCAATGGTGTACCACTGTGCACTCACTCACTATAATGATGCTGCAGTGATGTATCACTGGTGAACTCATTCACTATAATGTTGCTGCAATGGTGTACCACTGGTGCACTCAGTCACTATAATGTTGCTGCAATGGTGTACCACTGGTGCACTCAGTCACTGTAATGATGCTGCAGTGGTGTATCACTGGTGCACTCATTTGTTATAATTATGCTACAGTGGTGTGCCAACCACTATAATAGTGCTGTAGTGATGCACCACTGCTACACTCTTATTCACTATATTGGTCCTGCAGTGATGCAGTTTAGCTGTCCTCCCATTCACTGCAGTGATGTTGCAGTGTTGTACCACTGGTGCATTGTCCTTCACTATAATGGTGTTGCAGTGATTCTACTGGTACACTGTCATTCACCTTAAAAGTGCCATAGTGATACATCATCACTGTACTCTAATTCATAGTGATACATCATTGGTGTACTCTAATTCATAGTGATACATCATTGGTGTACTCTAATTCCCTGTAATTGAATTCTTGTCTAACATCTGGTGTATGTTGTATGAATGTTCCAGCCATCATCTATACCCCATATTCTTTCATATTGGTGTCACACAGTCCACACCCTACTCTGATGTAAAGGAAGGGAGGAAACCTTCTCCATTTGGATACCACTACATCACATTATTCATAACTGCACACACCTAAGGGCTGAAGCCATTCAGATTCCTTGCATGTATTTGAGAATGTGAGCAAATCTAGAGACTCCAGCAGAAACCTGTGTGGAAACAGAGAGAGATCATGTAGAATCCACATAGAAGGCACCCTGGCCAAGGATTGAACCAGGGACATAAGCACTATGAGAGAGTAGTGCTTCTTGACAAGCACTTGACTACACACATGAGCATTCCATTTCTTTGACAGTCACAGGATAACATATGCAACATAGGTTCATAGGTGTTTACTAGGCTAATGACCACAAGGGCCTTTTTAACCCTAGCCATGCAGCCAAATCTCTGACACGTTCTGATACCCTTGACAGGTGTAAGCAAGGGACTGGGAGATGAACCATTTACATGTTACCTCTGTCTATTAGAAACATAGGTGCCAAACCAGGGATGAATTTCCAGTGAATTCCTGATACATTTCTCATTTTGAACATTGATGGAGCAAATGAAAACACTATACGTACACATTTACTACAGTACAGGTCTTTATTATTTTGTGAATATATCATTGCAAGAAAAATGTAACAAAGAATGTTTTACATGATACCTTTTACATCACTTTAGTCATAACTGCCCCTTATAATAGGTTTATGCAATTTCATTTCCTTTCCCCCATTTCATGATATACTATTTCTTTTACCTGCAATGCTATTTACACTGTGAGATTAACATTATTACATTTGCTGCAAACAATATTATTCCCTGAGACTACAACTGTTGCAACTGCTATGTTCTTCTTTCACTCCATCACCCTGGGCAGAGGTATTCTTCAAGACTGCTCCAGCTACCTGGAATAAAACTCCTTAATCCATCAGCAATTCTGTCAAACTTTTTTTAAAACATTTTTTCCTAAAGAAAATAAATGTAATTGTTTGAGAGAGACACACTTTGATTTCTGCCAAATTAACTATTTTATGCCTGTTATGGTAAACCATGTCACATCCATTCTTTATTCTGTTGTAGAATATCGGTTGGGGATGTGTCTCTGTTTGCTGCATGTCTCTACACATTAAATAAAAAAGTTCAGCAACATGTAATTTTCCTGCAGCATTCTCTCCTCTACAGACTACGGGGTTGTGTTTGATTCAGTTATTAAATGCAGCTTTGCTACTATGTTGCCGTTTGTAGCTGTTACTGCTATTTTGTGATTATCATTTACTCTTTCATCAGTTTTGTATAACACTCACATACCACACTTGAGCTTACCCACAATGTTACTTAATTACTCAGCATCATACCCACAATGTTAATTACTCAGCATCATACCCACAATGTTACTTAATTACTCAGCATCATACCAACAATATTACTTAATTACTCAGTATCATACCCACAATGTTAATTAATTACTCAGCATCATACCCACAATGTTACTTAATTACTCAGCATCATACCAACAATATTACTTAATTACTCAGTATCATACCCACAATGTTACTTAATTACTCAGCATCATACCCACAATATTACTTAATTACTCAGCATCATACCCACAATGTTACTTAATTACTCAGCATCATACCCACAATGTTACTTAATTACTCAGCATCAGTTGTACTAATCTGCTATTGTCAGTTTCAGTTTTGTTCTTCTATTATTTCCTGCTTTAATGTGTTGTTGTTGTTGTCTTTTGCCTTTTCCCGGTTAGGGGTTGCCACAGCGGAACTCTGGTCCACTAATGATTGGCAGTAGATTTTCACGAACGCCGAGGTGCCAGCTCGATGTTCAACCTTCACCTAAGGCATGCCCATTTACGCATGTCTTTCAAATGCCCACCCAACCGCGGGGAGGACATGCAGATTCCACACAGAAGACAATCCCCACACTCCAGCCGAGAATCGAATGGGAGAACCTCTTGCTGTGAGGCAACAATGCTACCGCTGCACGATTGTTTTAATTATGTTATGTTTATTTTCTTGCCTACATGGCCTATGTCATGGCTGAAAAGGGTCCCCAGACCATTAAATAAATAAATAAGTGCAATACAATACTCACATACCTGAAGCAGCTGATTGGCACAGTCATGATGCATAACCTAAGGAGAACTTGTAAAGCTCCATGTCCCAATTTTTTGTGGACCCCTATTTATGCTAAACCAATCTGGATGCACCAGTAGGCTACAGCCATGGATGAACAGAAACAGAAATCTGAAGGGACTGGCTTGAGAGCACAAAAGGGCGCCAAGAGTGTTTGAGCCCTTGATGGTAATATAGAAGTGTAGCTGGCTCAACAATAGACCTATAATGGTCCCACAAATCATCTCCCTATCCCCTCTTCTGCAAAACTTCCTGCAAACAGTACCCAAAAATCTCCATCCCTTTTACTGGCACACCAACCAAGTAGCCAAACACAGGCAGGACGTGACCACTCCTTCCTGACCCAGCCATTTAGGTTCTGTTTCTGTGCCCTGCCTCCAACCTTTGTTGCTTGCATTGTAGTTAAAAAAAAAACTAATAATAATAAAAAATACAAGTATTTTTTCTTTCAAACTGTAGCAAACTGTATGCTACAAATGTTTCAAACTGTTTGCTACAAATGTAGTAAATAATTACTTCAGTTAATGCCCTGTATAGAGCATTATGGCACTCATGTTTTATTAAAAAAAAAAAAACAACAAAAAAAAAAATGTTTTTACATTTAAACTGTAGAAAATAGTTGCTACAGTTTCTACCCTGCATGGAGCACTATCTCACTCAGGTTTTAGTTAAAAAAGATGTTTCTCTTTTAGACTGTAGCAAACTGTTTGCTACAAATGTAGCAAGCAGTTGCTACATTTTATATTCTGCACGTAGTGCTACAGTGCTCAGATTTAAATAAAAAAAAATATATATATATATATATATATATTTTACATTTAAACTGTAGCAAACTGCTTGCTACAGTTAGACGATACATGGAGCACTACAACACTCAGATTTGACTTCAAATGCAATACCAGGTTTTAAAATCTGGCATTGCACAAAGAGCAATCAGGATGATGGATGGCTGATTGGATTATGCTCTCTAACACCTTGCACCAGTGGCAGTTCCCCTTTTTCCTCAGATCCTTTGATAACCAAACTAATCAGATATAGTGAATAAAAATAAACAAGTTTCAAAGAATGCTTCTTCTCCAGTAATGTTTTTCTAAGGAGCTTTATTAGGATAAGCACTTTTGTTAATCAACTTCATCAGATCTAGGACAATCTATTTGTAATGTAATAATGTAACATTTCTATTCCTCCATGCCGCATTGAAGTCGTCTCTTTAAGCAACTATTGTAGCTCATTTCAAACAGTTAATTCTGCCTTTCTCATGCTATAGCTGCATGATTCTTGCAGCTCTGTGGTAGGCGACTATTCTTGGCCAATGCTTTTCATTATGATTTGTGGGACATATGCTGTAAAAGCATGGGTTTTGTCATAATTATGCAATGCAGTAAAATGGATTCCCCACTGCTGACCATTGGGTTCCATCAGTGGACAACCTGATGGGGTACAGATGAATAACATTTCCAGGTTCAGTATAAAATACTATTTTTTATTAACCTTTTATACAATCATCATCTTAATCCAGTTCAGGTTTGTAGGCAGCTGTTGTCTATCCCGATAGTCAGTGGGTACCAAGCAAAGAAATCAACCCTGGATAATGTAAACGTACTATTTATTTATTTATTTATTTTGCAAGATACATACTAACACATGCACATAGCTTACACACCTATAGGCAGTTCAGAGAATCACCGGTTCACCTGTTGTACATGTTTTGCATAGTGATAATTTATGCGGCTAGAGGAAAGACATTCAGACTCCACACTGAAGGCACCCCAGTCAAGAACCAGAGAAAAAAGCACTGGAATGTAACAACATGAAATGCTGACCACTTTGCTGCCCTAAAAATATTTTTCTTTATTAAATACAAGTGCTGTACATAGTAATACCAAATACCTTAATGTGTCCTCACAACTAAGGGCACTTGTACACCTCTGTGTGTCATTGTCTTGTTAAATCAGACCATAAATCAGAGATTTTTTTCCTTTGAAACTAACATTTTTTTGTTAAATTAGAGCATAAATCAGAGACTTTTTCCTTTAAAATCAGTTGTAGTCCTCCCTCCAAATGCATCTGCATTTAAGTACTTTTCTTGCATACTGATTTATTTTGAACCTTTGGATTCATCATCACTTCTTGAGTGGGAGATTTTAATTAAACTATTGCTACAGTCCCATTTAATGTGACACAACCAACTTGTAAAATGCACTACATGTTGAGTGGTTACTCCATTTGTGATACATCTGCAGGATGGGTTCCTTAAGTGGTGGCAGGTACAGTTATGTTATGCCTTATGGGGTACTCAAACAACAGTGTTTTTTTATACAATACAATTATATTTTTGTCACTATACACATGCTATGGGAACACAATAAGGTTCAAGCAAGGAGATTTTTGCATACCCATCACATCAGATGTGACACTGTGTCATTAGTGTGGTAGTTGGCTTAGAGGATTAAGGAGCTTGTTAACACACTGTTTCCTGTGGTCCAGAGGTGCAAGGTTTGATTCCCTCAGCTTCCACTGCCTAACTGTGTGACTGAGCAATTCACTTAACCAGACATGGCTGCTGGGCTGAGTGATAAAAATGTCCTTGGAGGTCAGTGCTCTACTAAATGCAAATAAAAAGAAATCATTAGAATACTGTGATACTTCCCAGATTTGAATATTGGGATATTTCCTCTGCACTCCTACATTATGTTTTGGAAATCCCATTCTAATTATGTTAACAGGAACTGTATCTCATGTACCTCAGCACTGCTTCACACATGGGGAGGGGGCAAAACTTTAATTTTGCTTTATGACAGATGATTTTGCTATCCTGTTGGTAGTTGCTAAACATTGTTTCACAGACACAATTCAGCATTTCTCAAAATGTCATAAAAAGTACATTATTTATCAAAAAGGTTATTTATTTATCTCTTTGTTTTCCTTATATTTATTGAGTAGGACACCCAGCATCTCTAGCAATTGGAACCACCTATGATCTAATGATAGGTGGCCAGTAGTTTCATCTTGTACCCCCGATTACCCCATGGCAGTGTCTCCCCCAGATTACCCCATGGCAGTATCTCCCCCGATTACCCCATGGCAGTGTCTTCCCCAGATTACCCCATGGCAGTATCTCCCCCTGATTACCCCATGGCAGTGTCTTCCCCAGATTACCCCATGGTAGTGTCTCCCCTAGATTATCCCATGGCAGTGTCTCCCCCAGATTACCCCATGGCAGTGTCTCCCCCAGATTACCCCATGGCAGTGTCTCCCCCCGATTACCCCCATGGCAGTGTCTCCCCCAGATTACCCCATGGCAGTGTCTCCCCTGGATTACCCCATGGCAGTGTCTCCCCTGGATTACCCCATGGCAGTGTCTCCCCAGATTACCCCATGGCAGTGTCTCCCCCAGATTATCCCATGGCAGTATCTTCCCCAGATTATCCCATGGCAGTGTCTCCCCCAGATTATCCCATGGCAGTGTCTCCCCCAGATTATCCCATGGCAGTGTCTCCCCCAGATTACCCCATAGCAGTGTCTTCCCCAGGTTATCCCATGACAGTGTCTCCCCCAGATTATCCCATTGCAGTATCTCCCCCAGATTATCCCATGGCAGTGTCTTCCCCAGATTACCCCATGGCAGTGTCTCCCCAGATTATCCCATGGCAGTGTCTCCCCCAGATTACCCCATGACAGTGTCTCCCTCTTTCCATCATGGTTTTAATCTGTGTAGTATGTCATTCTTGGGATAGCAAGTAGTAAGGTGGCATTTGGTGATTAGGTGGACAGTGAACATTGTATTACTCGAAGCTGCATTTTTTTATGTATGCTTTTTACTGTACCACAAGTCATCATAAGTCAGTTTCATTATAACTTCATTCTCTCTGTATTGTGATGTCAGCAGTGGACCCCCTCTCCCTGCCACCTGTGGTAGGCTGATAAAGATTGCCAAATCTTATCAAGATGTCTGAGCCTTCACTCAAAGGGAGAAGAGGTTGTCTTTAGTCCCTTGACTCTCAGTCAGCAACTCTCCAGTACATGGGCAGCAAACCAAGCCCCATTTCCCAGTAATGCAGGGAATGGTTCAGCATAGAAACACTGTTCTAAAATACAGATATTGTTCAACAATAACAAAGTACATCTTCTATGTTTACCTCCCAGAACATCAAAAACTATAACACAGAAAAATACAAACTTATTGTAAGCATTTCTAAAAACATTGCAGTTTATAAAGCCAATAACACTGCTGGTCAAGCACTATTCTCTTGCACCATAGCCAAATTATGGAACTCCCTCCTACCCACAATTACCTCCATACCATCATGCACCCACTTCAAAACTTTACTAAAAGCGCACCTAAAAACATGCTGGCTATGCCCTTGCAACTCCCACCCTATTATCACCCACCCCATCCAACCACTACCTTTCTTTCCACTCCACTAACTACCTTGATTATAGCAAGCTCAGATGCTCATAAGCCAGTACTTATTATACAGCAGGAACTTCTTGTAACATTTGTTAATGTCTGTTATGTACTTCACAGATGAAGATTCTAGTTGTCTACTGATGTACTATGTTCTTCATCTGTAAATATGTTGTAAGTAAATTGCTATGTAAATTGTTAATCGCTATGTAATCCAATGTAACTACTGTCTGTTTATTTTAACTGTAGAGCTTTTCTCCCCGGACCTCCACTAAAAATGGACCTACGTCCAGTCGGACACTCCCGGTCAACAAATATAAATAAATAAATAATTAAATAAAGTAAAAATGTAGATCTTTCTCTGGCAACTCCTAATTACAGCATCTAGTGTAAACTTGCTTTCTCTACACTGTCCTGCATTAACAGCCTTGTTCACTAAAGCTACACAGAGAATTCTAGACCACAGAAGTGGTACTCCAACATAATTTTTACTACTAATGTCTTCCGCTGTGTTTTCTGCTGATATATGTCTTCAGACAGGTGAGAAAGAGGTTAGCGAGACAGTGAGAGTACTGAGGTGAATAGCATACAACACTGCTAAGAAGCAAAACCTACTCTTTTAACAAAAGTATTATATCTTTTGTTCCCCCACTGTAGTGTCAGCAACCATAAGCTGAAATACAGATTGATGTATAGCGTCATTTGTGTTTCAAGCTCACAGAACTAGCCAGTTGTTGAAGTCAAGACACATGTGGTGGCCACCATTTTGTTTGCTATCTAAAGCAAAGAATAGAGTCAAATTTTTTTCTAAATTTGTGTTTTCTAAAGAAGAGAAAAAGATGTGCAATTATTGCCAGTTTCTGCTAGCAGTCCAACTGTGGATATCCAAACCTTGCCTCCCAGGAGAACACCAATCTTTTTCATCAAACTGGAAACGCATGCTGAACACTTACTGTTGTATAACATATTTCTAAGGGAAGCTCTGATTCTGTGTATTTTTATAGGCTTTGCAACGGTTTTTGCCATTTTTCAGTCGAAATTTTTGTAGTGCTGTTATGATCCCTACCATTTGAACTGTAGCACCATCATACTAGAAAGCATATCTGTGAATCAAAAGGTGTTTAAGCAAAACTGCTTAGTTGTTGAAATTAGCCTGGGTGTCAGATTTTGCAAATACCATTTTAATGCTTTTTTTCTTTCCAAAAAATTAACTCCAAGTTCGCACTACAGCTGGGACAAGACAAAACCCTAATCCCCCTAGTACTGCAATCTCAGACACCAGGTACTGCAATGCTTCAGTGATGTGACACTTGCAGCTTCTGTCTCAATGTGTTTTGTGTCAACAATATGAGCAGTTGATAATTTAAAGTAGAACCACACACAGGTTCATAGATTGTTACTAGGTAATGACCCAGGGGGCCTTTCTAAGCCTGGCCATGTTTTCCCGAAAGAATAATGATGTCTGGTATCCAAATAGGATGTTGACGGTCAGGCATATATAAGCTACCTCTGTCCATAAGGGACAATGAGTGCCACACCTGGTGTAAATTTCTTATTCCCCATCCACTGGTCTAGGTTGCACTTAAACTAGATAACAGACAAATTCAGCTTCACATGGATGGGAAGCCTGTTCTATAGGCAGGAAAGTCTCTGGGACACACATCCGTCTCTCCAGCATGTTCTGTTTAAGTCACAGACAAAATCCAGATCCCTAGACATTGTATTTCTGCTGCTGTTTGACTTATGAATCTCCTGCATATTTATAAGTCTGGGGTTTGTGGATGCCTTTTGAGCCAAGCATAGCTCACCTCTCAGCAGTCTATAGGAGCCTGAGTGGACAGAAAGGGATTTAAAGTGCTCTGCATAAAGCAAGTTTGATATGCCTTGTATTCTTTTTGTAAGGAATCTCTGAGGTCACTCCAGTTGCTGCATATGCCTTCTCAGGTACATACCGAAGGAAGACTTGCACTATGATTGGTCTGATAAGGGCAGAGTGCAGTGGGATAATGACCTCTTTCGATGCAGATGCCATGCTCTTACTTATAAATTGTACAACATAAAAGATTTCCTCAACAATGTGTGTAGTAGTCAAAGATAAGGCTACTGTCTATGTACATACCCAGATCCCTGACCACTGAGTCAAGTCTTACGGGCATATTATCAACATGATAATTAACCAGGATTGTTGACTTCCTAAAGGGTACAATTATGCATTTCTTACTATTAAGTTTAAGACCATGGCTTTGGCACTATTTTTTAGTCAGAGATGGGCTTTCTTGAAGAATGCTAGTGTCTGCAGGGGAGTCAATGATAACTCCCAGCTTGCAATCATATGGAAACATATACAGCTGTAAGCCTTCAGTGTTTACTTCCATTTCAGAGAAACAGATGTAAAAAAAGAGCGGGCCCAGTACCAACCCCTGGGGGACTCTGCAAGTGACTGACCTCCTGGTGGAGGTGGCCTCACCAATTTTGACCTCCTAGGTCCGATCCGTGAGTCAGATAGCTATCCAGCATGTAATAAAAGGGGTTATACCTAAATTAGTGAGCTTGTCTATAATGCCTGAACTGGGTATTGCATCAAAAACCATGGCCATGTTGAGGTAAGCTGTGTGTACAATCTTGCCTTCATCAAATGCTTTGGTGGCCCTCTTAAAAAAGTCCACCAGATTTAATAAGCATGACCTTCCTTTAACAAAGCCAAACTGTGATTCGTCCAGCATTTGCTAGTTACCTATGTCCTCATTTATCATGTCCATGATGATTCTTTCCATGGTCTTATATATGAGGCTGCCTGGTCAGATTTATGGGCCTGTAGTTACCCTGATCAGAAGCTGGACCTCCTTTGTGCATGGGCATGACACTAGCCATCTTCAACTCTTTGGGCACAAAACCTGACTGAAGGCTGCAGTTGAAAAGTGATTCAAGTGGACCAGAGAAGTCATGTTTCGTGCTATGTATTAAGCATCCCAGGTTGTTATCAGGGTCCATCGATGCAGTCTATTTGGCCTTGTAAAGTGCATCAATGACCTGTTCCTTAGTAATGGTTGGGCAGATTTGGTATGTGGTATTTCCTTTGGACTATCACAGGGGTATACATTTTTTGCTAAACCTGTCAGCCCAAAGGTTGTGAATGGCCACCAGTTGAGTGTGGGTGATGCCATTTACAATACGTTCTGCTTACCACTGCACATTTCCCCTGAGGTTACAGACTTGGCTGTAGAAAGCTCTGTGGTTGTCCTTTGCCTTAGATGCTGTTTTTTCTTTGAATCTAGCCTTTGAAGTATTAATTAATCCTCTTAGCTGCCTGTTTGGATTGGTGAGGAGTCATTTAGCATGTATGGCTTTGTTCCTCCTACTACACTTGGCCAATATTTTTTTTCTCTTGTATAACCGATTGATACTGTAATTCCACCACAGTGGCTTGAGTTTGTCATATTCTTAATATGGGAGGGCACAGATCATATCAATATGGCTGTACAGGAATTTTGTAAATAGCTCAGAATATGCTATAGTTTTTATTGAGTTTGGGGGTGCTTGGAATTTAGTCAAGCTGTTGCTTAGTAGACAGAGGTTAGCCTTGGAATAGTTCCTAAAGGTTTTTGCTTTCGCTGGATCCCCAGATTTAATTTTTATTTCAAGCAGTACTTCCATATGGTCAGATCTGATGAGCAAAGATATGACATTGGGTGTGGGACATCAGCCCCAATGGGTAATTTTCAAAAATGTTACCCCTTGTTGAATGATGGAATTTGTCCTAGTCAGCAAGATGAATGTATAAAACAAACTTTATATAATATTAAATGCAATTCAGATGCAGAACAAGATGGTCTTAATGGGTACTTTTTGAAAAGGATTGTAGAGGGACTGATTCCTTTATTCCAAAAGACATTTAGGGAAGCATATGTGCCCAATTTATGGAAAGAAGCAATTGTGGTCCCAATTTAAAAAAGTAAAGCAGGCCATTTGGTGATAAATTATAGACCAGTCAGCCTCACTTGTATGCTGGACAAGTGTTTTGAAAGGCCATTATATCGGACATTCAATCAAATGTTAGATTTTAGTATTGACTTGTATCAACATGGATTCTTCACAGGTAGATCATGTATAACTAACTTGATAAGTTTGTATGAGAATGTCATTGGCTCTCTGGACAAAGACCTAGCAGTGGACATAGTCTTCCTGGATTTTGCTAAGCTGTTTGATACTGTTCCCCATGTGGCAATAATAAATAAACTTAAAAAAGTGGATATGAATGGACACGTTAGGTAGGTCTGAATGGACACGTAGTTAAGTGAGTATGAATGGGACACATGGTTAACTGGGTATGAATGGACACATGGTTTGGTGGGTATGAATGGACATGTGGTTAGGTAGGTACGAATGGACACGTGGTTGGGTGGCTATGAATGAACATGTGGTTTGGTGGTTATCTCACTATTTGTCAGACAGAAGATACAGACTGAGTATTAATATTTCCTTTTCTGTTTAGAAATTTATGGTAAAAGGTATATACCACAAGGCGCAGTCCTGGGGCCACTGCTGTTTGGCCAGGTAATGCGAGAATGTCCAAGCTCAGAATCAGTGTGGCTGTGTAAATTTGTGGATGATATTAAGAGAGGAAGAATGGTTATTAATATTAATGATTTGCACCAACTTCAAAACTATCTAGATGGCTTATATGAGTGGGTTATGTCGGTAGGTATGAAGTTTAATGTTATCTTGTACCTTGGAAAGAGTAATTATTGCTACTGATATACTTTAGATAATCATGTTTGTGTACCTTTTTCTGTAACAAGGGATTTGGGTACAGTGATAGATTCTGATTGAAATTTGAGGCAGATGTAACAGATATTGTTAGAAAATGTTAAGGACTTATTAAAAATATTATTTATTGCTTTTCTAGTAGAGATACACAAGTATTACTTAAGGCATATATTACTTATATATGACGAATTATGAAATATGGAAGGTCCTTTTGTGTGTTAAGTATTACACAAATAAATATGTTAGAATGTATACAAAAACTTTTACTAGGCTGACTGAATGCTGTAAGGAATTGCCCTATAAATAAAAATTTGAATGTTTGTCCCTCCGTTCTATATAGGTTTTTGAGAGGTGATCTGAGTTTAATGTATAAATGTTTTAAAGAACTGTAATATGGCTGCAATATTGGCCCTAATTCCAAAAGTCTTGCACACTTACACTAAGAGCAAGCTGAGAGCAGGTGTTTTTGAATTTGGTCGCCGTAGTAACCCTATTTAAAGACGGGCATTACACTGAAGTAATTCACTTACACTGAGAGAAGGTCTTTTGGAATGAGGACTGACTTACACCAAGACCGAATCTTTTTGAATCTGGCCCATTGGATATTAATTTTGTTGACCATGATTTAAATACTGGGAACAATAATTTACTGCTTTAATTTGCTTATTGCTATTTCAAAGTTAAAAAGTTCTTTTTTTTTTCACTTAAAAACAGGTAGGATTTGGAATTTATCACCTTGAGAAGTTAGATTAGCAAATGAGCTAAAATCCTTTAAGACACTTTTAGATAGTTGGTTTTCAAATATATACTATGAATCGGACAGTTATAAGGCAAACTCAAAAATGGCCTGTATAGGCCCAGGGTTTGTTAATAAAATCAATGGGTCATTGAATCAAAACACATTGCTACATGATATTGCATTTATCTTGTTTTAATGATGGTATATGTGTATTATCTACACGTTATGTGTATTAATAACTGTATTAATATATGTATTCATAGTATATTATGATGTCAACTTCATATATATATATATATATATATATATATATATATATATATATATATATAAAAAAATTTTTCTGTTTTATTTTAGTGAACTTTTCTCTCTGAACCTGCTCTGAAGATGGATAAAATTATCTAGTCAGAGTTTCTCAATAAACAAATGTTAAATAAATAAATGATAAATACACATGATGACTTGAGATCTGCCCTCACCTCAGAGAAGACATGCATCTATCCGATGCAAATGCTGCTCTCCAGCTTCCACTAAAAAGCAATACAATGCCAAGAAAGTTCATTCCCTTCCCCAAGGTGGGTGACATAGCTGTTGACTGCTTAAACCCATCCCCCCAACAAGCCCTAGAACTTTGCTGGCAGTTAGTTGACCTGAGGACACCATTGTCACATGTATGCCTTGCCTCTGCCCTCCTTGATTGTGTTTTGCATAAGAAATCACCAGTCACCTCCATGCCAATAGTAATAAAAAAATGTTAGTGGTGGAGAGGTAGAGGACTTGCCAAACTGCAAAAAAAAAAAAAAAAAAAAAAATTGCAAGTTTCTATTGGAGAAAGGAAGAAGTTTGGGTTTGTAGTTCAATCCTCAGGTATGACTGGAGCAAACAGGTGAGACAGCAAAACTTGGGTTTTTACAGAGTCTAATTACTGCTTAATGCACCACCTCTTAAATACCCATCCTGCACCCATTTTTTTAATAAAGCGATAATAATGAGCAAATAATAAATAAAGACGTACGCTGATTATACAAAATCAGTTTTGGACTGAGACTAAACTGTCTGTAATACTTGTGCACACAAAGGAGTGTAGAAAGAATATGTCAAAACTGCTGGAAAAACACTGACTTCACAGAAGTTATGAGTTTGCATTTAACCTAGAAATCATAAGCTTGGAACACTTGCAATTTTAATAATTTTGACCTGAAGCTTACAACACACCCATATACGCAGAACACCTCAAAGATGTCATTCTGTGGTTTTGGACCCAAATTATGATTTTTTTTTAGCAATCAGAAAGGAGATTCAAGGGTGTATTGTACAAAAGTTACCCCAAGAGGGAAACATTTCATTAGTTTTGTTCATGCCTGTTCAGCAGAAAATGATTGTGATGAAATCTGTAGCAGATAGTAATAGACCACAAATGCTGTGTTTGCATTCATCAGAAATATGATCTTATAAATTTGCTGATATTTTCACTCGCAACTTTTAGCTCAACTATTCCTGTACAGCACCTTACAAATAGTCATATCTGTCATTTCTACTTTTACAAGGCTCTCCGTAAACGTGATAGTAAATGTCAGGGCACAAAGCAGAATTACCTCGCTTTTGACAAATGCTTGTTTTGTTTCTTCTCTAGTGAAATATTCTGTAACAAACAAGGAACTATATTGCAACAAAATGAAATTATCGTGTTTAAAAAACTGGCTGAAACCCTGAGGACTATAGCTGAAGAAGGAGCTGAGGCTTTTTACACAGGATCACTGGCCTCTAACATTGTCCAGGACATCCAGAAGGAAGGTAGGTTGCTCATGTGACAACTCTGACAAATATGTGACATGCAGTGATACGGTCATTGGGAGAACAAGGTATTTATAGGAGGAGACCAGTCAATAACACATTCAAATGATAGTTAATAAAGTTATAAAACCCCTTCAAAGTACTGAGGCTATACTGACATTCCCGAGAAATCATTCACATGCTCATTGCATTAGCCCTTGGTTTCACAATTTTAAGGCATGGAGTTAGAAATTGGAAAAAGTACCTGGTATTTTATTTATTTATTTTATTTTGTTTGTTTGTTTATTTATGTATTGTCTTTGTTTACTGTGAGAGGCTGTCTGAGCAGCAGATCCCTTTTTTTCAGCATAGGCCTAGGGAGAAAAGCTCTAGAAAACACACTTAGTAACATAACATACACAATTAGTTATGTAATAAAAACATACATTCACATGTATCCCTCTCTTCTATATATATATATATATATATATATATATATATATATATATATATATATATATATATATATATATATATATATTCACATGTATCCCTCTCCTATATATATATATATATATATATATTCACATGTATCCCCCTTATATATCTATATATCTATATATATATATATATATATATATATATATACATTTTCACATGTATCCCTCTCCTATATATATATATATATATATATATATATATATATATATATATATGTATATTCACATGTATCCCTCTCCTATATATATATATATATATATATATATATATATATATATATATATATATATATATATATATATATATTCACATGTATCCCTCTCCTCTCTCTCTCTCTCTCTCTCTATATATATATATATATATATATATATATATATATATGAATGTGTCTTTCGGCTTTTCCCAGTTAGGGGTCGCCACAGCGGAACTCCAGTCCGCTAATGATTGGCAGTTGATTTTTACATACCAAGTTGCCAGCCCTGACGCACAACCTTCAACGAAGGTAAGCCCATTCATGCATGTCTCCACACAGAAGATGCTCTAGCTGAGAATCGAACCAGACAGTGTCTTACTGTGAGGCGACAATGCTATATATATTCACATGTATCCCTCTCCTTTTCTATATTTTTACTCTATTACCCCACCTCTTTACCCACCATACATCTCTACTTCTCCTTACTAACCAATACTCTCCTACATTATTTTATTTACCTCACCTATAGCTCCACCTCCCTGCACTCCTTTATTTATTTATTTAAGTCTGATGACCAGGGAAGTCCACTGGCAAAAAGAGCCCATTTTCAGTGGCGGCCCAGAGAGAAAAGCTCTACAATAATTGCAGGTGACATTTCACATGTTATAAAAAGACATAGTTCATACAGCTAATTAAACATTTACAGATAAGCTCCATGATATTTGCAATTGGCTTGTCACAATCTTACAAAAATTAAAATACATGATTCAATACAGAAATTTCAATATTTACATAAAGTGAATATTTTTGTGATAAACTCAATTGTAGGTTTAACATTTCAAAATATATAGCTACTAGCCATTAGTATGTTAGGAAAATATTATGCATGGAGAGGGTAATATTATATTTGAGACTGGAGAGTATAGTACAATAGATATTAGAGAAAAAATTAGTTTTTAGTAGGGGAGGGATTGTTTTGGGTGGGATGAAGTAATAGTAGAGGTAGTTGGATGAGTCAGTGCAAGATGGAATTGGGGGGTTAAGTTGGAGCATGGCAAAGGCATTCCCATTTGGAGGAAAGATGAAAGAGGTTGGTCAGACATTCCCACTCTCCAACAGTTCCAATGTACACCCATTACTCTGAATCCCTCACTTATACTGACAACAGCCCACATCTTTATAACAACTCAACCTCTCTCCTCATACCTTTCAAACACATGCGCACCTACTATCCTAACTGCTCAGCTTTCAGATATCAAAAACTGATTAACAAACTTAGACATTTTCTATTACACTCTGTAACATATAGTAAGCTCCAGGCCGACATCCATCCCAACCCAGGTCACAATAATAACTTCCCGTCCTGCCTACAATCTTCGGTACCTATCACTCCAACAAATTCTATTCTATCTACTACACACTCCCATCCCTATCCCCCTTTTCTAAAACCTGCTCTTTACCAACTTCAATCTCCGCAGCATAATAAAAAAAGCTAGTGGATTCCATGCTGCCCTAGCCACCTACTCACCAGACATAGCTGTGATAACTGAAACCTACTTAAACCCCACATTAAAGACGCAGAAGTTATCTCAACCGGCTATAACATCATTAGACTACACATGTTAAACAGAAAAGGTGCTGGAGTCACCATAATGTTTAAGGGCACCCTCAAAGTTGTACAACTAAACTGTGCTCCTCCTGACCTACCAAATTCTGAAATCCTAACTACTCACCTTGAAATCAACCCAAACAAAACAATAATTATCACAGCCACCTATCTTCCTCCAGGCAATAACCCTCCCCCTCACTGAAAGTCTACTTTCTTGGGCGTCTAACAATTTCAACCAAGAAACTATCATTTCTTGGTGATTTCAACTTTGATTGGCACTCCTGCTCATCTAGTAACCCTTCTCACATCCTAACCTCTTCAACTTCACCCAAGCCATAACCTGTCCAACTCGCAGAGACCAACATACCAAAAAGCAGTCAACATTAGATTGAATATTGGCCAACATACCTAACCTAAGTTACCTAGCCGGTTGCCTTCCAGACTCCCTCAGGGACCATTCTCCAACCTTTCTATACAGGAAATGTGTACATACTCAAAGCAACATCACTTACAAATTCATCCATTGCAAGAACATTTTCTCCCTTCTACTTTTAACCTACTACTCCAACAACGTGACTAGACACCACTTAAAAGTCTCCAACTAGACCTGCCTGTTCAGTATTTCAACAATCATCATCATCATCATCAGCCCCCTTTTTCCCATTTTTTTTCTACAAGGGGTCAGAGTATCATGTTAACTGTCACCAACTCTCTCGATTCAGTGCCACACTCCTGCCTTCTTCAACACTCATGCCTGACTGTCACAGATCTTCTTTCACACAATCCATCCACCTCTTTGCTGGATGTCCTCGCTTCCTCTTACCTTCTTCCTGTCTGTCCAAAATCATCTTTGCCAGATTGTCTTCTGCTTTTTTGCACATGTCCAAACCACCGTAACCTGTTCTCTTTGATCTTTTCTGCAATTGGAGCTACTTTGGCTTCTGCTGTTATGTCCTCATTTCTTTGTCTGTCCCACAGTGTGCATCCTATCACCTTTCTCAGGCACTTCATTTCCATCACCTCTAGTTTCTTCAGCTGTTCTGCCTTTTCTGCCCAGGTTTCTGTACCATACAGTAGTAGTGGTCGCACCACTGTCTTGTACACCTTAAGTTTCAGCTTCTTTCGCATTCTTCTCTTATAGGCTACACCTAACACTTTGTGCCAGTTGGCTGTAGCCCCTCTGATTTTAGCTTTGACCTCTTCATTCAGACTCCCCTTCTCCTCTACCACCCTTCCCAGATACTTGAAGCTGTTTACCTGCTCCACTATCTTCCCTTCTATCTCTAATCTAAGCTTCTTCTGATTTCCTCAATTTGTTGCCATTACCACTGTCTTATCTGTGCTTAGTTTCATCCCATGTGCCTTCAGTTTTGCATTCTATTCTCCTATTCTTTGCTAAAGTTCTTGCTCAGAGTCTGCCTGTACTGCCACATCATCTGCATACAGCAGCTTTGTTGATCTGTCCCCTCTGACCTGTTTGCTAATGTAGTCCATCACCAGTATGAACAGCAGTGGGCTCAGAGCTGAACCCTGGTGTAGACCCACTCCCACTGGGAACCCCTCTGTGAGGCTGAACACTGTTCGTACTTGAGTCACTGGATCATTGTACATAGCCTGCACTAATTCTACCAATGTTTCTGGGACTTCAAACCACTGCAGTACTGCCAGATCAGCTTTCTTGGGACCTTGTCATATGCTTTCTCCAAGTCTAGGAATGCCCAGTTGGACTCTCTCCTCATCTCTAGCTTCTTCTCAAGTATCTGTCTCACTGCAAATATCGGGTCAGTTGTGCTGCATCCACGTCTGAATCTGAAATGCTAATCTCCCATCTTACATTCTACTACTCTGCGTATCCATTTATCAATCAGCGTCTCCGGAACTTTCATGCAATGTGATAGGAGTTTGATGCCTCTGTACTGCCAACAGTTGTGGATGTCCCCTTTATTCTTGTACACTGGTACAAGTATGCTTATTCTCCAGTCATCTTGGATACACCTTTCTCTATACACTGCTATTAGTACCCTCAGGAGCCATTTCTCCCCTTAAAACCAAGATAAAGACATTCTTCCTCCTGGTTATAATATACTTCAACAAAATTGCTTAAAGAAAAAAGGTGGAGGTGTTGCTTTAGTTTACTTTAACTACCTCACTCTCTCCCTTCCTAAAGAACCAAGTCCCTCCTTTACACCTGTTAAAATACTAATAGCAAACCTCAAACCCAGTGACTTTACTACCATCACAGTAGTAGCCATATACATTCTACCAGGGGTCAACATCACCTTAATGGAAAATATACTGTCATATCTCTCCCTAAATCTCCCTAATGAAACTATCCTTCTTGGTGACATAAACATTAATTGGCATAACCTTAATAATCCAAACCATCCAAAACACATAAACCTCAATGGATTTACACAACTAATCTCCAAACCTACCCATACTAATAACTCTCATTTTTCAAGCTCCTTGATTGACTGGATACTTATTTCTAACCCCAGGAAATACCAGAACCCTGAAACACTACCTGATGCCCTGAGCAACCACTCACCTATAAAAGTGCTACAATATATCACACACCTCCCCAAACCACATCGGCTTATCACCTGCCACAAACTTTCAACCTTTAACCCAGACACTTTTAAAACCCTCCTCTCTAGAATTAACTGGAATTTCCTTACTGAGCTCCCACTCAATGAAGTAGTAAATGCCTTTAACTCAACTTTCCTAAATATTTTAAATTCTCTAGCCCACACCAAGAAAAGTTTGATTAAAGGCAAAGATTTTACCCTGGCAAACTAAAACCACCCGCACCCTTATGAAATCCAAGATAGAACATGGAAAACATGAGTAGAAACCAAACTTCCAGCTGACCTCCTAAAGTATAAAGAACTTAGAAATCAGACAAAAAAACTCATCAACAAAGACAAAAAGACCTTTATTATAATCCCCCCAAAACATTAAAATCGGATCCAAAGATATTCTGGAATGCTATAAACCAAATGCTACATCCAGGTAACTCAACTTCACCAAACCCATGTCCTGACAAGTCACCTGAAGAAACTACCAATACCTTCAACACCTACTTTATCGAATCCATTTCCAAACTATTTAACCCCAACCTCTCAAACAACACTTCAAACCTCCCTATACACCCCACAACCACTACTTCAGTAAACTCCTTCTCTCTCAGACCTGTCTCCACTGACTATATCAGAACTCTACTCTCAAAGCTCAAACCATGCTCTGTATCAGCAGACAACATTCCTTCTTGCTTTCTCTAGATTGCTGCACACTCCCTTACTATCCCTATATCTATACTAATCAATCACTCCATCTCTGAGTCTAATGTTCCTTCTATCTGGAAACAGTTTTACACTCTTCCTATTCATAAAGGAGGTAACTTCACAAAAATATCTAATTTCAGACCTATCACTATCCTCTCCCCTCTCTCCAAAATCCTTGAGAAATGTATACACAAACAAGTTATGCATTATCTCTTAAAAGAAAAACTTCTCACGCCAACACAACATGGCTTCCATCCCAAGCATAGTACAACCACAGCTTTACTATCATTTCTCAACACCTTAGCCCTGGCTAAAAATGATCACAAACTCATATCTAGTCTACTCCTTGACCTTTCTAAGGCTTTTGACACTGCCTCACACACTCTGCTACTTAGCAAACTTGTAGACTTAAACCTCTCCCCTGATAGTTGCATGGTTCTCTAGCTATCTCTCTGATAGGCTGCAGTCAGTACAATGGGACTCAGCACTATCTACCCCTCTTTCAGTAAGAACCGGTGTTCCCCAAGGTTCCATTTTTGGACCTCTACTCTTTAATATCTTCACCGACTCACTCCACTCCTCTTGTCCTTATTCTAACATTGTCCAATACGCAGATGACTCTACAGTCATAATTATTGCTAATTCCCCATTAGAACTCTTAACAAATACCCAGACATCTTTCAACTCAGTACAGACATGGCTCACTAATAAACAGCTCATCCTCAACCCTAAGAAAACAAAATTACTACTCTTTCTACCTAAATCTGCAAACCACATTAAATTTTCCTTCTCCATAAGGTCCCTAAACTAGCACAAAACCCCTTGGCATTACCATTGACAACCAACTAAAATTCGATCTTCACATTAACAATTGAATCAAAAAAAACACCAAAAGCTAGGACTACTGTACAGGAACAACAAATTCCTAACTACTGAAGCATACCTACCTTCTACCATGCTTAACCTATTGTTCCTAAATACTTACAAATCTGAACTCCTCCCTACTTACCAAATTAGAATCGACTTACCACAAAATAGCTAGAGTTTCAGCTCAACAAACATATAAATCTCTCCACTGTCTCTCCCTAAAATACCTGAACTGGCCTGAACTATCTCACCTGTTGCTACAATCTCAACTTCATATCATACACTCCATCCTATATCAGCCTGATTTCTGCCAAAGTTTATCTTCTCTCATCTCTCACTACTCCCCTACCAGACTTATCCGAAGCTCAACCCAAGACCTACTAAAAATCCATAAATCCAAATCCAACACAGGGTGCAACTTATATAGCTATCATCCCTCTATTGCATGGAACAAACTCCCACTAGAAATAAGGACCCTGACTCACCACAAACAATTTAAGCTAGCAACTAAAGACCACTTTATAAAACACTGGTCCTGCCATTGTACTCACCCTCCCTGATTATTACCTACCTTTTATAGGGCAGTCAAACTAACTTACTAAAACTTACCATTAACTACTTCATCCTAAGCTGCCTGTGCAACCTCCAAAGCTTCTTCTATACTCTGCTCCCCGAAATTCTTGTGTAACCTTTTAAGTTTCTGCTACTCTGCACACAAAACCTTTTACTTTCTCAACTCTCTTTTTAAACCAAAAAATACAACCTATTCTACTTTTTAACATTTTCTTTTTTATTTATAGTATTGTTTTGTCTCTCAACAATACACATGTATGCAGATTATATATTTTAACTACCAAAATTCTCTATTGCTATTTTTATTGAAATGTATCTGTATTGCTATTTTTATTGCATTGTATATCCTTGGAGCTTTCCCCCCCGGGCCTCCACTGAAAAAGGGCAATAGCTCAGCCAGACACTCCAGGTCAACAAATGTAAAATAAAATAAAATAAATAAATAAGATAAATCTTACCCAGCATCTTTATCATATCTGCTGTGACCTCATCTGTGCCTGCTGCTTTCCCTGATTTAATTTTCCTTAGTGCTATTCTTACTTCTTCTTGGGTGGGCTCCTCTTATTGTCTCATCATAGGCTGTTTCTGAGGCAGTACAGCCCTCAGTGAAGTTTTCTTCATTCAGAAGCTGCTGGAAATATTCCTTCCATCAGCCTTCGATGTCCTGTCTATGGGGAGCAGGTTGTTGCTGGCATTGCTTATGAAGGGTGTCTGACTATCCTCTTTATCTATCTATCTTTGCTTTGCAACTTGATATAGTTTCTTTGTGCCACTTACTGAGTCACTTTCCAGAAGTTGGTACAGTGCCTCCGATGCCCTATTCTTTGCTATTGCAACTTTTTTCTTAGCTTCTTTGTTAGCAAACCAGTAGTCCTTCCTAGCCTGGTCAGTCTTTTCTGTCTCCCACTTTTTCCTAAACTAGTACTCTCTTTTGATGACTTCCTGGACTTCTGCATTCCACCACCAGCTTTCCTTATATGTCTTACTTTCATACCTGTCTCAGCCACATATCTTTTCTGTAGTCCTAACATATGCTGTTTTTAGGCACCGCCATTCTTGTTCAACTCCACCTATTTCCTCCTATTCTTGGGGTGCTAGTGCCCTGAGTAATTCTTTGAACTGTTGTACTTTCTCTCCAGTCAACGTCCAGGCCTTCAGCCTGACCTCTGTTGGCCTTAGAGCCTTCTCTAACCACTGCTTGCAGCTGATTTTGGCAACTAGTGGTTTATGCTGTGGGCCAACTGTTTCACTGGAGATAACTTTGCAATCATGGATTCTACCCCATTGCCTTTCCTTACTAGGAGGAAGTCTACCTGAGTTGCATGTTGACTACTCTTGTATGTGATCTTGTGGCTGTCTCTCTTTATGAACCATGTGTTGGCTACTATCAAGCCATTTGCCAGACAGAAGTCTAGAATGGCTTCTCCTTCTTTATATCTGTTGCCCCACCCATGTGGACCCAGGCAGTCCTCATATCCTGTTCTGTCTGTCCCAATATGTGCATTCAAGTCACCCATTATCAACACCAATTCATGTTGTCCTGCTTTACTGCAACTGCTGTCTGAATGCACTCTTTTCCTCACTATCACATCCCTGCTGTGATGCACATGCTGAGATTGTGAATACTGCCCTATCATTACACTGGAGCCTGACTGCCATGAGTCTGACATTAATTCTGATGATATCCCTTACTGCCTTCTGAAGCTTCTCTCTCACCACAATTCCTACACCATTTCTAGCCTGTCCCATCCTGAGTAGTAGACTCTGGATCCCGAGCCAAGTGGCTTTGCGGCACTTCACTATTTCAACAATACCATTCTTAAAATACTTAATAACCTCGCTTCCACTAGGAAAGTACTCTTAAAAGCCAAGCACCTACCTTGGCTAACCAATGTCACCGAACTGCTACTCAAATGGTGAGATAGAGCCTGGCCAGCATTCCATACCACCAAAGAAAAGTAAACCGCTTAACATATCATCAACTATGGAATCTAATTAAAAAACAAATAAAAAAAAAAGACAAGCAAGCTTACTCCCTAACCTGTCAATAGAAACACCTAAATAATCACAAAACATTCTGGCAAACCATTAACTATCTCCTCAGACCCAGTCAAACCCCCAACCCCTGCACCAGTGACCTCAAACAGCTCTGTCCCCATTGCAACTCAAATCAACTCTCACTTTATAAATACTATTACCTCCCTGCTAAGTAGCCAGCCTAATCAACCACTCACTCTTCCCACTCCTCCAGATAATCACAACCCCCTCAGTTTTAGTTCCATTCATACTAGTTACATAAAAACTCTCCTAACAAAGCTAAAACTCTGCTGTCTTGCAGCTGACCAACTACCTAATGAATTTCAAAAAATTGCCTCCCATGCTATTGCCTACCCAATATCTATCCTGATTAATTGTTCTGTTGCAGAACTATACATCCCACTTCTCTGGAAAATTTCACACATCATTCCCCTCACCAAAGGCAGACCCTCTAAAGAACTAACATACTTCTTCTGCCCCATAGCGATCCTTTCCCCCTTGCTAAAATCTTATAAAAATGCATTCACAATCAACTCCTTAACCATCTCCTTAGTCACAACCTATTATTCAGTTCTCAACATGGCTTTAGACCTAATCATAGTACCAGCACTGCCCTAATATCTTTCACTTATGCCAGTCATCATCTCTTGAATGAAGGCCAGCTTGTCTCGTCTATCTTTCTTGATATGTCCAAAGCCTTTGACACTATTTCCCATCAACTACTGCTCAACAAGCTCTCATCTTATGGCCTCAGTTCATCATCCCCGTCCTGTTTCCATATCTATCTTTCCAGTTGACAGCAGGCTACTAAATGAAATAACAGTCTTTTCCCCCCTACACCCATCTCAGTTGGTGTACCCCAAGGTTCCATACTTGGTCCTCTCCTCTTTAGCATATTTACAAACAACCTCAGTTCTGCAACTCAACTAGCCTCCATTGTCCAGTACGCCGATGCTGCTACACTTATCTGCTCAGCCCCCTCACCCGAGGAATTCTTTTCTGTACATTGAAAAATACCTCACTGAGTATCAACTCATAATAAACCCAAATAAAACTAAGATAATAGTCTTCAGAAATAAAAAATCCAACCATACCAGTCTCCTCTCACAATTATCTCCTCAAACGGAACCAAGATAGAAATCACAAACCAGACTAAATTTTAGGTGTCATGATAGATGATAGTCTAAAATTTGATAAACATATTTCTCTGACAATCACAGAAGTCCACATCAATCTTGGCACCCTCTATAGGGCCAAACCATACCTTACTCAAAGAGCCAGGATGGCCACTGCTTGGTCACACCTGCTTTCACCCCTCCTCTATGGACCCCATATATTCACAAACCTGTGAAAACTGACCTTAATAACCTAGAATCTTGCTACAACAAAATTGCAAAGTTTGCTACTAATTACTCACACAGGACTCACCACTGCCCAGTTCTCTCCCAGCTCAACTGGCTAAAACTCCCTAACCTTTTACTTTTCAATCAACTTACCATGGTCCACAAAATAGTCCACCAACCCAGCAAATGCCCTGCTCTTTCTAACCTAGTCCAACCTACTATTAATCTTAGGTTGCTCAGATCTTCTGAAAAACTAATGTTAATGGTTACCCCTCCCACAACTATCATGGCGACTCCCTCTATTCTTACAAGATAGCCAAATTTTGGAACACTCTTACTAAGCCGATCGCAAAAAAATCCTAACTATCATGAGTTCAAACAACTCCTAAAGGACTACCTAGCTAGTCACTGTCTCTACTTCTGCCATACTATGCCTCCTAGCTCCTTATCGCCATAACTCATCTATGCCTCCTAGCTCCTTAACGCCATAACTCATTTATGCCTCCTAGCTCCTTAACGCCATAACTCATTCTGCTCCTCCTTCTCTAGTCCTTATCCTGTTGCTTCTGTCTTTACCACTTTTTCCATTCCTCTTGATGCTGAATTGCTTATTTTACATCTTCTTTCTGTGGCACTATTGGACATGGGTCCATATGAACCATTGCTCATAACTGTACATTTAATGGTTCCCTATTATGCGATCGAAGACACTGTTCTTCGAACGTGTAATAGTCAAACCGAAAACTTTGCAAACACAAAATCGTGAATGGCTATGTACGCAAATTTTTTCCTGGGGAAAAAATTCAGTTAGCCGTTCTTGTGGTTTGCCCTATTCTCCAACATTGAGCGATCTTGGAGTTGGCATATTTAGTTAGGGGGTGTGTGAGGAGCACAGCCCCCATGTTGGGGGGTATGGGGTGCAAAGCCCCCACTTGATTAGGATTGAGAAGTGTGTTTTGTTTGTTTACGGCCTCACAAATGTTTTCCCTAGGAAAAATTTGCGGATGTGGCCGTTCGCAGTTATTTGTTTTCGATGTTTTGGGTTCAACTATTATGCGTTCGAAGACAAGTGTCTTTGATCTCGTAATATAGACCCCATTTAATTACAACTGTCTTGGTGTCTCTTTTACAGCTTCACTGTATATATTGTGCACACTGTTACCTGAATTTGTATTTGTATTTGTTTTGTATATAATTTATTATTGTTAGCATCGATAATATTGTTACCGTTTTGTACCTTTTTCTCCCCGGGCCTCCACTGAAAACAGGCTCCTGCCCCAGTCGGACATTACCCAGTTAACAAATGTAATAAATAAATAATATCCAGGGGAAGAGAACTGTGTGAGAGTCGGACATAGTCGGACCCATGTCTGCTGCTGGGTAGAGGAGTCAGTTTTATGGACTACAATTTTGTCACTGAACAGTGAGAATGGGGCAGGGAGAAGACATATCCTCTAAGACATTGCCTGGTGACCTATAGGACACAAAACCACTTTTTGTTACCACCATCTCTGACAGCAAGTCTGTTGTTTGCTAGTTTCTGTAATATGAGTTTAAGCACTCACTCCAAGGTAGTCAGCATACCTTAAAAATTAAAGTGGGCTTGAGGCCTGGTCTTAATGACAAACCAAAGTAAGATGGTAAAACACAAACTCTCTGACTTTGAATGTGCACATGTTAAGGGAACAGAGTTGGCATAATGGTTAAGGTCCTTCTCTAAGAGATACAAGATACAGCATTTGATTCTGACTTCTTTTTGTTGGCTAAGTCTGTAATAGGCTCAGACTGATGGCCTATTATTTACATATGAACCTTACCTATTGTTAATATACACCACATCCTTCCTGTGGTCTGAAACACTTTCACAGTTCTGCTCTAACTCACATACTTGATGCTAACCACTTCCATTTATTCATCCACCATTTTGTAAAGAGAAGTTACTTACATTCCACAGCCATAATCTTTGTAGAATGTTTTCTCCATAGTGATTGGCTCACATTTTTAAACATTATGTTAAAGCTAAATCTTCCATTGTCCTGCTCTCAGACATATTTCTACAAGCCTTGTGCCTTGTCTTTCTCCTTCCCATCTATGTGTAATATTTTGTGGGGCACACAGCTGCTGATTTATGGGCAATGGGCATTACTACTCACAGGGTCAAGTGCATTTGGGAATAGAACCTATTTCCATGAATGAATCTGTTTCCAAGAATGAAAGCCTGTCAAAGGGAGTCTTTTTTGTTGCCATGTGAACCAGCACCAAAACATGAAATGATGTGTACTGTGTATCTACCTCTCATATGTCAAGAGCAAGTGATAGATTAACAGTACTGAATCTTGGACTCCTCTATTTTTTCCAATAAACTGATACGTGTGTGCATTGCCTGATCAATTGATTGTTGTCTAAGTTGGCCGTGGACCCTTCTAATTATTTAAGTAAGTAATTGATTGTTGGCTGGATTGGTCCTTATGGAATTCATCTAATTTGCTTCATTGTTTAAATAGTTACTTTTTGTTAGATGAGTGGTCATTGTTTAAATAGTTACTTTTTGTTAGATGGGTGGTCTTAATGAGTATTACTCATTTACAGAGGGGACCCCGACACGGTCATGTCTAGACAAGAAAAATGGGAAATTATAACACATTTACTGGGCAGGATAACAGTAGTTCTTGAATTAAAAAAAATCGCACAATTATAAACAGACTGTATTTGGGTTTACCTGAAAATGCCGACAGCACACAAGTCCGACGACGAGAACAACGGAGAAGAACCGACAGTTGAGAATCCCGACACTGAGAACACCGGCATGTTAAAGTAAGTGTGCAATAGTGATGGACGTTAGGGTCAGGGTGTGGGTAAGTTAAGTGTGTGATAGTGACGGATGTTAGGGTAGGGTGCGGGTCAGGTGAATGTGCGATAATGACGGACTTTAGGTTTAGGGGCAGGTTAAATGAGTTAGGGTTAGGGTGCGGGTAAGGTAAGTGTGCGATAGTGACAGAGTTAAGGGTTAGGGGTGGATTAACTGAGTTAGGGTTAGGTTGCGGGTAAGGTAAGTGTGTGATAGTGACAGACTTTAGGGATAGTGGCAGGTTAAGTGATTTAGGGTTAGGGTGCGGGTAAGGTAAGTGTGCGATAGTGACAGAGTTAAGGGTTAGGGGTGGATTAAGTGAGTTAGGGTTAGGGTGCGGGTAAGATAAGTGTGCGATAGTGACAGACCTTAGGGTTAGGGTTTAGGTCAAGGTTAGTGCATAGATAGTTGTATGTGTAAGGTTTAGTGAAGGTTTGTAAGGTTTTTGGTGTGCTTGTGTTGTGTGTGGTTTTTCAGGAAAGGTATTTATTTTGTCGATTGCCAGGATTTTGGTTTGTCGGGCATGTGAAGTTTCGTGTTTTTGAACTTTCTTTTTTGTCAGTTTTTTCGTGTTGGTTATTTCGTTGTCGATGTTTTGGCGTGTCGGTGTTATAAGGTAGACCCTTGTATTTGCAATGCAGAATAGCTGTAGTCTTTTCATACAAAATCAACTATTTTATTCATCAATTTGCAGTCATCTATTTACAGGAGAGAATCTTCTTCATTTGTCAGGTAACTTGACTGTATTTCAGAGCAAAATAAAACTTCTCTACAAAAAATATTAAGGAACTAATGTAAATGACAATGGAGAGAACCGCATTCATATAGCTGAGCCTATTTCAGTAAATACAGTAGGTTATGTTTTCGAATTACATCACTTAGAATGAGCATATTAGGTCATGCAGATGGAGATGTCAGCCAATCAGCTGACAGCAGTACATGATTAGCTATGGTGCTAATAAATGGTTAGAACACTGAGGGGTGGGCATGCATCACTAACAGAATCAGTTCAAACACTGTTCACCTGACAGATTGAGTTACGAAATTGCCAAGAAGTGTTACCTCATAATCTGTAGCTGTCCTGGCAGTGGTTACATCCTAAACAACCAGGATGTTCAGTCAGTTCGAGCACATCACTCATTCTAGGTCATCCAGTGCTGAATGTAGCCACTGTCTTCCCTCAGTAGGAGGAAACGTTGCCTAATGCTCTTCCTTTTTCATCTTGATCCACTGTCCTTCTAATAACTTCATGTTCCCCTTAAAAGGCAACTGTGCTGTATACAGGAACATAAATGCCGTGCCCATGGGCTGGCGTTTGGCCATTATTTTCTACTCTCCTGGTCTCATCCCATGGTAATATTACGTACCTGCTTTTCTGTCCATGCTTTGTCCTTTATAAACAGATGGAAGAGTCCTTTTCAACCCACTAAGAGCAGACAATATTTCAAGAGATACCTGCTTTTAGACACAATGCCTTGAAAACATGTGACACCAAGTGCCCTCATCTCTGGTTTGTGGGGATGCCCACTGCCATTCTTTGAGAAAAGTCTTTGTGTTTAACAGACAAAGTTCTCTGTATTCTTATTACTTTATTAAATCCCCCCTGACAAGGTAAAAATAAATAATAAAGACTCTTACAAGGTACTCTCTGTTTTTATTACAGCAAATAAGAGATGTATCATGTAGCCAAAGTAAAAAGTTTCTCTTTTCAGCACCAGATGCTGTTGGTTAATATGTAACAAAACACCACACCAAAGTATTTCATACCCATCTGGGGGGAGCTGCACCCCCACATCCCCCCCAACTAAATATACCAAGTCCGGTATCGGACTACAGTGAGGAAAAGGGCAAATTTGCCCACATTGGTCAAGTGCTTCCATTCCCTGTAAAAAGAATCAGTAATTTCCAGTTCCAGGTTAGTAAAACTTTGGTGTTGTCATCCCGGTATTCATTTGGTCGAAAACCAGTATTCAAGGCACATAACAGGGATTTGCCCCCCTCCCAATGTTGTGCGACCCTGGAGTTGGTATATATAGTTTTGTTTAAAATGTGTAGTTTTTGTTGTATTTTCATGTTTTTTTTTTTTGAATTTCAATCAAATAGTCTGTTGATCTTCTGAGGTAGATCCATATATATATATATATATATATATATATATATATATATATATATATGGGTTCACTTCTAAATTTCGAAATCCCAAAATCTCAAGTTTCGAACATTGAGTTCAGAATCCCCAAATCTTGGAATCTTGAAATAGTGAACCTTCCCCCAATACACCACTAAACACATGAAAAACAAGTGTATGCAGGGGGGCAAGCCCCCCTGCACCCTCCACATGGGGAGCTGCACCCACCACACCGCCCCCGCTACTTAAATATACCAACTCCAAGATTGCACTATAGCATCGACAAGGGAAATCTCCCAGTCCGTGCTGCATGCTGATCTCTGTTCAGGATTTTGAAGTTTTAAAACTTCGAACATAGGATCTTCGATCATATGAGATTCAAACTTTTAGACTTTGAAATTCTGAAGTGCCCATATATATACATACATGTGTATATATATATATATATATATATATATATATATATATATATATATATATATGTACAGTTTTCTGCATATATGATGTGGCAAAATTTTATGCCGGATGCCCTTCTTGATGCAACCCTCCCCATTTATCCGGGCTTGGGACCGGCACAAAGAAATACACTGGCTTGTGCATCCCCAGTGGCTAGACAGAGGGACCGAGCTAGTAAAGATGTGCAGCAGGTAAGGGTGATAAAGGATAATGAGGGAAATATACTGACAAGTGAGGAGAGTGTGTTGAGTAGATGGAAAGAGTACTTTGAGGGGTTGATGAATGAAGAGAATGAGAGGGAGAGAAGGTTGGATGATATGTGGATAGTGAATCATAAAGTGCAGTGGATTAGCAAGGAGGAAGTAAGGATAGCTATAAAGAGGATGAAGAACGGAAAGGCTGTTGGTCCAGATGACATACCTGTGGAAGCATGGAGGTGTTTAGGTGAAATGGCAGTGGAGTTTTTAACTAGATTGTTTAATGAAATCTTGGAAAGTGAGAGGATGCCTGAGGAATGGAGAAAAAGTGTTTTGGTCCGATTTTTAAGAATAAGGGTGATGTGCAGAGCTGTAGTAACTACAGAGGGATTAAACTGATCAGTCACAGCATGAAGTTATGGGAAAGAGTAGTAGAAGCTAGGTTAAGAAGGGAGGTGATGATTAGTGATCAGCAGTATGGTTTCATGCCAGGAAAGAGCACTACAGATGCGATGTTTGCTCTGAGAGTGTTGATGGAGAAGTACAGAGAAGGTCAGAAGGAGTTGCATTGTGTCTTTGTGGATTTAGAGAAAGCATATGACAGGGTGCCTAGAGAGGAGTTGTGGTATTGTATGAGGAAGTCGAGAGTGTCAGAGAAGTATGTAAGAGTGGAACAGGATATGTAAAAGGGTAGTGTGACAGCGGTGAGGTCTGCAGTGGGAGTGACAAATGCGTTTAAGGTGGAGGTGGGATTACATCAAGGATCAACTCTGAGCCCTTTCTTATTTGCAATGGTGATGGACAGGTTGACAGATGAGATCAGAGAGGAGTCCCCATGGACTATGATGTTTGCGGATGACATTATGATCTGTAGTGAGAGTAGGGAACAGGTGGAGGAGACCCTGGAGAGATGGAGATATGCTCTAGAGAGAAGAGGAATGAAGGTTAACAGGACTAAGTCAGAATATATGTGTGTGAATGAGAGGGAGGATAGAGGAATGGTGAGGATGCAGGGAGTAGAGGTGGTAAAGGTGGATGAGTTTAAGTACTTAGGATCAACAGTTCAGAGTAATGGTGAGTGTGGAAGAGAGGTGAAGAAGAGAGTACAGGCAGGATGGAGTGGATGGAAAAGAGTGTCAGGAGTGATTTTTGACAGACGAGTACCAGTAAGAGTGAAAGGGAAGGTCTACAAGAGGGTTGTGAGACCAGCTATGTTATACAGGTTGGAGACAGTGGCATTGACAAAAAGGCAGGAGTCAGAGCTTGACGTGGCAGAGTTGAAGATGTTATGATTTGCACTGGGTGTGACGAGGATGGACAGGATTAGGAATAAGTATATTAGAGGGTCAGACCAGGTTGGAAGGTTTGGAGACAAAGCCAGAGAGGCAAGATTACGTTGGTTTGGACATGTGCTGAGGAGGGATGCAGAATATATTGGGAAAAAGATGCTAAGGATGAAGCTGCCAGGTAACAAGAAAAGATATATATATATATATATATATATATATATATATATATATATATATATATATATATATATATGTGTGTGTGTGTGTGTATGTATGTATATATATATATATATATATATATATATATATATATATATATATATATATATATATATATATATATACATGGTTCCCCTTTATAATCTCGAAATACTGAAAGCTCGAATTTCAGTATCTCGAAACTATAAAATCAAATGGCCCACAATCCCAAAACACACAATCACGAAAAATACAATCCTGAACATACACAAACCATACACAACATGCACACCATTCAACCCACAACACACAAACTACACAATCCTACACTACATCTATGCAGGGGGCAAGCCCCCCTGCACCTCCCATGTGGGGTGCTGCGCCCCCACATCCCCCTACTTATATATACCAACTCCAAGATCGCACTAACAGTACAGAAATGCATGACCCACACGCAGACATTCCACACTCCCTCGTATACACACACACACACACACACACACACACACACACACACACACACACACACATACACAAACACATCCAACACTCAAACTCATACTTTCATCTCCCTACCCTAACCCACGTGCACAACTTACAATAATACTCACACTCACTTACCTTCACTTCCATAAAACATCCCAGCCAAACAGTTCCTGTCCCGGTGCTGCACTACATAAGCGCGGATTTGAGATATTCGAATTCGCACTTATGCACTTACGACATTTTTCATTTTCACCTTTACGGTCCCGAGATACTGACATTCGAGCTTTCAGTATTTCAGGACTGTATAGGGGAACTATATATGTATGTATGTATATATATGTATATATATATATATATATATATATATATATATATATATATATATATATATATATACCTCTATATATATATATATATATATATATATATATATATACCTCTATATACCTATACCTATATATATATATATATATATATATATATATATATATATATATATATATATACATATACCTCTCTCTCTCTCTCTCTCTCTCTCTCTATATATATATATATATATATATATATATATATATATGGTTCCCATTCAGAAGCCTGAAACATCATAAGCCTGAAAATCAAAATCCTGAAACCAAAAGCCTGAAAATTCAGAATCCTGAAAACTCAAAATCCTGAAAGCCCAAAATCCTGAAAGACCAAAATCCTGAAACTCAAAATCCTGAAAACACAAATAATGCTAATATGTCACTATAAAGACACTAATATCTACCAACTGACCCTGACCCTAACCCTAACCCTAAGGTCCGTCACTATCGCACACTCACCTGACCCGCGCCTAAACCTAACTCACTTAAACCCCTAACCCCAATATTTGTCACTATTGCATACATGCCTAACCTGCGCCTAACCCTAACTCACTTAAACCGCTAACCTAAAATAAAACCAACCGCACACTTACCTGACCCCAACGCATGACCTAACACCACAGGGCTAACAATAGCAAAGCCACAATGACATCAGTATGTATATTTTGTGTTTTCAGGATTTTGAGTTTCAGGATTTTGGGCTTTCAGGATTTTGAGTTTTCAGGATTCTGAATTTTCAGGCTTTTGGTTTCAGGATTTTGATTTTCAGGCTTATGATGTTTCAGGCTTCTGAATGGGAACCATATATATATATATATATTTATTTATTTGGCATTTGTTAACCTGGTTGGTCCATCTGAGTCAGAAACCCATTTTTCAGTGGCGTGGGGAAAAGTTTGAGTATTTAACATAGATAAATTTACAGTACAGTTGAATAATCTAATCTAAGTAATACAAAAATAAAAATTAAAGTGAAATATAAAGCGTGTGTGTGTGTGTGTGTGTGTGTGTGTGTGTGTGTGTGTGTGTGTGTGTATATATATATATATATATATATATATATATATATATATATATATATATGTATACATATATTTTAAGGTCCTTCCTCATAACTCACATGTGCCACGTGTCTATCTTCCTACCCCATGATGCACTCTGCCAGATGCTGTATAAACCCTGCAGTTGTTTTCAGCAAATATGTAAGATGTAAAAGTTGTATGGAACATGTAATTATTGTTTCCAGTAAAACATGCAGTAAACCTGTAAAATGCATAAAGCTGTATATGAATCATGCACTTATTTGTTTTACAAAATTTGCAGAGTTTTCGAACTGAAGCTGAAGCCAAATAAACACAAATTAACAGCTTTTTATGCAGGACTGCTACTTCCTGATGAAGGATGTGTTTTCATAAATCAACTAGAACTTCCTAAAGAGCTTTGCAGGCTGAATGTTTACTTTTAAAAATGTAAATCCTAAAAGAACTGGGATAATCTAACATGCTTTGATAACTGCAAATGGGGAACTTACTATAAAAGACCATACTAGCTGAAAAACTCTCATTGAAAACTTGTTCCAGGATACCTTATTCCCCAATATTATCCATACCTAATATTCCAGTAGTACTTAAACTATATTTAACTACCTTTCTTTCCTAACTATAACCAGTACTGGTAGGGCTCTACTAGTGCAATATAAGAAGCCTCGCCATGTGTATGCTTCAGTGTCTCACCTGCTTCGCTAGTTATCAAAACCTCTAAATTACAAATATCATTTTGCCAACTAAATATTTATAAGTCAATCCTATTATTCCTACAAATACCCTGATGTAGTAACCTCTACTATGATGCCCCCTACCTTTATTCCAAGTTTAAACCACTGTACCCTCCAAACAGCCAGAAATAATACCGTTCAATCGAACATATCCAAAAAATGACATAAAATTCCAACAGTTGGACAAAAATAACACAATAAATCATACCAGCCAAACCCCCCCCCCCCCCCATCTCCTACTGGTCAACTGACTTTCATTAGTATTGATGCTAGAGGTATAAGAAAGAATGTCACAGAACTCCATGTGTGGATTGCCTTTCAGAAACTCAGTATCCTAGTTGTAACTGAAACTTTGTTAAAACCAAAGATAACCATTTGAAATGTCTAACGGGTCCCAAAATGTGCAGAATGAATGAATGACCAAAAGACCGGACTTGTATATACCAAGTCCAAGATGTAATTTCTTGGAATATTCCCTTTTCTTCAAGGTATGGTAATCTCAGAGTTTGTATATATATGTCCGGGGGGGGGGCTGCCCCCCACATGGGAGAGTGAGAGACCTTAAAAGAAGTTTTAATGAGAAGAGCAATTTTTGAGATCCAGGTTTTTCAGGTTTTTGGCACTTGATATTTCAGTAGTAATGCAAAACCAAACATCAGCTGAGGTGCTATCACCTGGCCATAATATAATATGAAATGATCACACCAAAAGAAATGGTGTACCTGTTCTTGTACCCAGATCACTACAACTTAAGCCCATACAACACTCCCATACCACAATTCAGTGAAGCAAAACTTCTTATCACTTTTCCAAGACTAAAAAAAACAAAAGCAAATATGTATTATTACCTTGAATGTTCCCCCAGGTGACAACATTACCACATTAGAAAAAAATCTTACACTGGACCTCAACTACTATCCCTTATGATACAATAATATTAAGAGATCTTAGAAGTAAAAAAAATAAAGCAAGAGTCACATACAACACTAATCCCACAATCCAACTTTATTCAAAATAACAATGACTAAGCGCTTTCGCCATCCCAAATGGGATGACAAAAGCACTTAGTCGTGTGCCTAGTCGTTTTTATTTTGAATTAAGTTAGATTGTGGGATTAGCGTTGTATGTGACTCTTTTTTTTTTTATTTTTCAGTGTTTGGCTTTTGTGTGGGCAATCATTTGGTTAAATTATTTATTTATTTATTTCCAGTTTGATAACCGGGGAAGTCCACTGGGCCCGAAAGCCCGTTTTCAGTGGAGGCCCGGGGAGAAAAGCTCCATAATAATACATTACACACAAAAACACTCTGTGTTCTAACAGCTTAACACTTTAACAATTTCCAAAAATGTAGTACATTTGGCAGTATACTTCAGAAATTAATATAATTATGCAACTGTATTGTTAGTGTAGTAGAGAGAGATAAAAGGAAATTATATATAGATCTTGAATGCAAGAGCAGTAAAACAGAGGAGAAGTGAAGGAGATGCAAAGAATTTAAAGGAGAAGAGGTGTCAGGAGGAAGATGAAAAAGTACAGATAGACTAAATATTAGGAGATGCTAACATAAAAGTCTCAAGAAAAAGAGATCTGATATGGTGCAATATTTATGCAAAGAAGAAAGATAAACTAATCAATACAAAAAAAAAAAATCAGCCCCAAAGATATTTGGAGGATTGCGTTCATAGGTTCATTGGTTGGTACTAGGCTATTGGCCTTAGGGCCTATACAAGCCTAGCCTTAACAAATCCCTGGATATTTCTTCCCACAATATTTACTTCTCTGGACCCCTGTCTAGCAGGGTGACTGACATGATCCCCGGGGTGAATTTCCTATCTCCCATCCAATCATCAAGGTTTCTTTTGAAGAGGGCCAATGAGGCGCTCTGCTTGACATGTATGGGCAGACTATTCCAGAGTATGGGGAGTCTCTGGGTCAGGAACCTATCCCTCCAGCATGTTTTGTTCATTGTGATGACAAGGTTTAGATCCCTGGAGTGTGTGGCTCTGATGGATTGGGATTTCTTTAAGTGGAGCATGTCCAACAGCTCAGGGTTTGACATGGCCTTGTATGTTAAGCAGATATTGCCTCTGAGTAGACGATATGCCACAGAGTATAGCTGGAGTTTTTTTAGATGGTCAGCATATGGCATCTGCTTTAGGCCTGTGATTCTTTTAGTGAGGTATTTCTGTGACCTTTCCAGCTGTTGCAGATGTCTTGTGAGATACATACCAAACAGGGCATTATACTCTAAAATGGGTCTAATGAGGGATGAGTACAGTGGGACAATGACCTCCTTTTTTTCTGGATGAAAAGCCCTTAGTGGTGAGGTATGCCACATAGAAGGATTTCCTGACTGTTGTGATGTGGTTATCAAAAGCGAGACCACTGTCCACCTGTGCCCCTAAGTCTCTCATCACACTTTCGATGTTTAGTGTCCTGCCACCTATGTGGTAATTCATGGGTACGTTTTTTTCCAAAGGGGATAACTATACATTTCTGCGCAATAAGCTTGAGCCCATGGCTCTGGCACCAGGCATATGTTTCTGTAAAGCCCTTTTGTAGAATATCCACATCATTTGAGGATTCAACAATGGCTCCCAGCTTGCAGTCATCTGCGAACTTTGTTAGACAGAGTCCCTTAGTGTTGGCCTGTACTTCCAAGAAGTAGATGCCAAACAAGAGTGGTCCCAGGACTGAACCCTGAGGAACACCACTTGTCACTTGTGTGGAGCTGGATTTGGAGTCGGCTACTTTTACAGTCTGGGTTCTGTCAGTAAGCCAGTTGGCAACCCATTGAGTGATGTAGGGATTTATGCCCAGCTTAGTAAGTTTGTCTATGATTCCAGAGTGGAGGATGGTGTCAAAGGCCTTGGCGAGGTCCAGAGAGACTGTGTGGACTGCCTTACCTTCGTCCACAGCTCTGGAGACTGATTCAAAGAAGTCAGTCAGATTAAGGAGACAAGATCGGCCCTTCACAAACCCAAACTGGGTGGGGTCCAGTGTTTGAAGGTTGCCACTGTCTTTGTTTATAAGTTCCATGATAATGCGTTCCATGCCCTTGCAGATCAGGCATGTCAGACTGACGGGACGGTAGTTCCCAGGATCCAAGGTGGATCCCCCCTTGTGGAGTGGGATAATTGTAGCTGTGCGCCACTCAGTGGGCACGAAGCCTGAGGTGAGGCTATGATTAAACATGACACTTAGGTGGGGTGCCAGTTCATTTTGTAGTTCATGTAGTGCACAGCCTCGGATGTCATCTGGTCCCATGGATGCTGTATTCTTAGCTTTGGAGAGTGAGGTTTCTACCTGTGTGGCTGTGATTACCTGAATTTGGCAATCTTTTGGTATTGAGATGGGCCATTTGGGGGGGGTGAAGTTGGCACTAAATCGATCTGCCAGGATATTGGCAATATCCTTGGGATCAGTATATTTAATGCCATTCTGTTGTAGCTCAGAGCAGATCTGAGCATTGCCATTTAGATTCTTGACATAACTATAGAATGCCTTGTGGTTGTCTTTGGAATCTTTGGCAATTTTATTTTCGTAACTAGCTTTTGAGGTTTTTATGAGGGATCACAGCTTCTTACTGAAGCTGGTGAGGGAGTTTTTTGCATCCTGGGATTTTCCTCTTTTCTGCAACAGTTTCTTTCTTCTGTTGTATAGTTTGTTTATAGCAGGGGACCACCAGATTGGCTTCCTTTTCTGGAGAAGAGCATCTTGGTTCTATTTGGGATCGTATGATTCATGCACAAGTGGATGTGCTCATACAGTGCCTTAGTGTAGGATTCTGCAGTCGAACTTTCAGATCCTGTCTGCATGGGTGTCGTGAAGTTTGTCACCTCTGACTTCAGTAGCATGAAGTTGGCTTTGGAGAAGTTTTTTAAGGAGGTTTCCTTACTGGGGTGTGGGGGTAGGATGTGGATGTCAAGGGTGATTTGCTTATGGTCAGACCTGACCAATGAGGGCGTGACTACTGGTGTGGAGCATCTATCTCCCATGTTGGTAATGACCAGGTCTAGGATATTGGAGCCCCTGGTGGGACAATGGATTAGTTGATCCAGGGCATTGGAATTTATGAATTCCAAGAATCGTTGGCAAAAGGAGTTGGTACCCGAGTAGTTTTCATAGTTTCATAGTATAGTACTAGGCTATCTGCCCTGGGGCATTTGTAAGCCTAGCCATAGTGATGTGGTTTTTGCCACCCCATGAAATAGTACAAAAATGTACAGAATAAATCTAGAATACTGTGCTTCTGTCTAGTAGTGACACATGAAGGTCCCCTTATATAATAGAATTAGTTTACTGTGCCCCTGTCTAGGAGTGACACAGATGTGACCCCTGGGGTAAACTTATGATCTCCCATCCACTCATCAAGATTTCTCTTGAAGAGAGTCAGTGAGGGGCTCTGCCTAATATGAACTGGGATCCTGTTCCAATGCATGGGAAGCCTCTGGGTTATGAATCTATCCCTCCAGCATGTCCTATTCATACTTGTGCCGAGGTTTAAGTCTTTAGCTCTCGTGGTCCTGATGGATTTGGATTTTTTGAGGTGGAGCATGTCCATCAGATCCTGATTGGACATGGCCTTGTACGTCAGGCAGAGATCACCTCTGAGCAGGCGGTATGCTACTGAATAGAGCTGAAGTTTCTTTAGTCTGGCAGAATAAGACATATGTTGGAGACCCTTGATCCTTTTGGTGAGGTACTTTTGTGGTCTCTCCAGCTGTTGCAAATGCCGGGTGAGGTACATACCAAATGGGGCATTATACTCAATCATGGGTCTGATGAGGGAGGAATATAGGGGTACAATGACATCCTTAGATCTGGATGTGAATCCCTTCATGATGAGGTGTGCAAGGTAGAATGTTTTTCTAACCACTTTTGCAACGTGGGTGTCAAATGAGAGGTCGCTGTCTACTTGGGTCCCTAGGTCTCTGATTACTTTTTCCGTACTCAGTGGGTTGCTGTCTATGTGATAATTTGTGGGTACTTTGTTTTTTCCAAAGGGGATGACTATACATTTTTTGGCATTTAGTTTAAGGCCGTGACTATGGCACCAGTTGTCCATTTCAGTGAGGCCTTTTTGTAGGATGTGTGTGTCTGCTGGTGTATCGACTATGGTGCCTAGTTTGCAGTCATCTGCGAACTTTGTCAGCCACAGCCCTCCCATGTTTGCTTTAACATCTGAGAAATAAATGCCGAACAAGAGGGGTCCCAGGACAGATCCCTGTGGGACACCACTTGTGACTGGCCTTGAGTCTGACATTGCTCCAGCGATTTTAACTTTATGGGTTCTGTCCTTTAGCCAGTTTGCAACCCATCTAGTGACATAAGGGTTTACTTTTAAGCTGTTTAGCTTACCTATGATGCCTGAGTGGGGTATTGTGTCGAAGGCCTTAGCCAAGTCCAGGTATGCTGTATGGACTGCTTTGCCCTCATCAATGGCTCTAGTGACTGTTTCAGAAAAGTCAACCAGGTTTAAAAGGCAGGATCTGCCCTTTACAAAGCCGAACTGGGTGGGGTCAAGTGTCTGCAGGTCCCCTATGTCTCTGTTTATGAGTTCCATAATGATTCTTTCCATAGCTTTGCAGACCAGGCTAGTTAAGCTTATGGGGCGGTAGTTTCAGGGTCTGTAGAGGCACCCCTTGTGGAGTGGGACCACTGTTGCTGTACACCAGTGTTCAGGTACATATCCCAGTAAGGCTAAGGTTAAATAGCATTTTTATGTGTGGGTTTAGCTCCTCTTGGAGTTCACGTAACACGCACCCCGGGATACCGTCAGGTCCCATTGATGCTGTGTTTTTTGCTTTGTTTAGGGCGGTTCTCACTTGGACATCTGAGATGACAGGGAGATTACATTCAGCTGGGATAAGTATTTCTTCTTTTGGGGTGAAGGAGGGGAGAAATTTGCACTGAACCTGCCAGCCAGAATGTTAGCAATATCTGTGGGTTCAGTGTATTTTTTGTTGTTGTGAACCAACTCTGAGCATATCTGAGGGTTTCCACCCAGGTTTCTAACATAGCTGAAGAAGGCTTTGTGATTATCTTTGGTGTCCTTAGCGATTTTTCTCTCAAAGTTTGCCTTGGATGTTTTTATGAGAGAACGTAGTTTTCTGCTAATGTTGATCAGAGATGTCTTCCCTTCATGGGATTTCGCTCTGACGTGCAGTAGCTCCTTCTTTTGTTATACAATTTGTTTGTGGCTGAGGTCCACCAGGCAGGATGCTTACATTTGGTGGAGAGGGACTTGGATTTGTTTGGGATTGCATGATCCATGCATTCTTGGAGATGTCCATAGAAAGCATTTGTGAAGGATTTGGCATTGTGGGATGTGGTATCCACTGGCACAGTGGGCTTAAAGGATACCATCTCAGTCTTAAGAAGAGTGAAGTCTGCTTTTGAGAAGTTTTTCACTGTGGTCTTTTGTGCTGGGGGTGGAGGTGGGATATGTATATCCAGGGTGATTAGTTTGTGGTCAGATCTCACTAGTGAGGGGTATACTTCTGGTGTGGAGCATTTTGTCCCCATGTTTGTGATGATCAGGTCTAGTATATTATCTCCCTAGTGGGAGAGGTGACTAGTTGTTCCAGTGCATTTGAATTTATGAATTCCAGGAACCTTTGGGCTAGGGTATTAGGGCTAGAATAATGTACCCAATCTATGTTTGGGTAGTTGAAGTCTCCCAGTATGATGGTATTTTGTGATACATTCATATCCTCCAATGTCTTCAGGAAGGCTGAGTGGGGTTCTTGAGATTGGGAGGGTGGTCTGTAATATGCTACCAGTTGTATAGCAGTTTTGCCTATGGTTAGTTGCACCTGTATTGTCTCTGATGCTTCATGTGTTGCTACTAACCTGGAGTTGTGGGTGTCCTTTATGAATATGGACACCCCCCCTCCCTTTGTGGTTCGGCCCGGGTTTTGGGGCCGAAAAGCATGATACGAGGTATAGCCTGGTAGTGCTAGGGTGCTCTCAGGAGCCTTGAACCAGGTTTCAGTTACTGCACAGACGTCGATGTTCTCCATGCTGAGGAGTGCATCAAGTGCCTGCATCTTGAGATTTAGACTTCTGGTGGTGAGCAGCATTACCCTTAGTTTTTTTCCATTTTTGTTTTCTAAGGAGGTGGGTTTGTCTTTTGAGCCTTGCCTAAAAAAGGCACTATGGCGGTGGCAAGAGCCTTAGCCAATATCCGGAAGCCCAGTGGTGACAGGTGTAAGCCATCCCTTGTGAAGCAGCATGGCTTGTCCAACATATCATCCCAGGCAGACAGACATTGGATCCCCTTAGAATGACACCAGTACTTGAGCCAATTGTTAAAGCTGATCATCTTGTCTTTGTATTGTGGTATCATTTTTGGTGAGGGTAAGATGCTGCTCAGGGTCAGGGTCATACCAGCCTGGGCTACATAATCGGAGAGCTCCTCTATGTCTCTTTTCATGTAGTCCAGGGAGGTACATCTCAGGTCATTCACACCAGCATGGACAATGATGGAGTCATATTTGTACTTGCTTTGGAGTGACCTGAGTGCGTGTGTTATGTGGCGGATCCTAGCTCCCGATAGACAGCTCACAGTCACCTTCTCCTTGTTCAGCCTGGTCAGTGGGACATCAGTGTGTCTGACTATGGAGTCACCTATTACTAGTGTATCAGGCAAGGTGTTTGGCCTTAAGGGCACCGATTGGTCGACACACTGATTTATTGAAGTATGTGTTGCATGTGTTTTGTTTTGAGGTGGTGGATTTTTGGATGTCTGCTTTGGGAGCCTCTGTTGTTTTGGTAAGTTTTTTATTAGAGCCTCTGAGTATGTCTTTGTGTTTTTATGTGTTTGGTTTGCAGTTGTGGTAGGTCTATGTGGGACTGGGATTGTTGTGTGTGTGGTTGCCATCTCCTCCTGTCTGGTCATGCCAGCCCTGAGTTGAGAGAGTTCAGCCTCCAATTTGGCTATATAGTTGCATCTCTCACATGTATTTGTGTTTGTTGGGAGGAGGAGAGGGTTGTCTGTGTACATGAGACAATTGTAGCATTGTCTCAAGATACCCAGATTGACCAGCTGAACTGGACATGACACCAGTAATCTACCACTTGACATGCTAGAACAGTATAAGGGAGTGGTATACCTTTAAGGGAAGTGGATATTCACAGGGGTGGTAAGTAGATCTAGTGCTTTACTTAGTACAAGAGTGCTTACTTAGTAGAGAGGTATTGAGAACAAGTGCTAGGCTTATAATACAGTGAGTAGTCTAGTTATACTAAGAGTAGAGCTTCCTTAAGGGAAAATTTGAAGAGCCGACTTGGCGGAGCCAGAAAAAGTTTAACCTTGTTTAACCGGCGCTGCGCTATGCGATCGCAAAAGCCGTGCAAACACGGATTTTAAACAGTGAACTACAAAAGAGCTAGAAATGGTCCAAAACAACCAATTAATACAGCTTCTTGTGCTGAGGTCACTTCCCTCAAGGACAGGTAGGCTGCTCAAGGCTCCCCACTCCCACTGGTGAGAAACTTCCTTCTATCCAAGTAAGGTAATGGACAACACAGGAACTACACCACAGCCCAGAATACAGCAATGCCTGTAAACTGGTCTAAACTAGTCGAGTAAGGTGGGAAAACAAGGATTATTTTTTTGTTTTTTTGTTTTTTTGGTAGAAACACACAGAAAATGCAGAAACAGTGATAAATTAGTTACACAGGCTAGCACACTTTAGTGGGCAGCCTCCACAGTTAAATTAAACAAACAAACAAGCAAACTTTCGATCAAATTCGACTAAAATGTAACTTTAAGTGCAGATTTTAAAATAATGCAGCAATCAGTTAAAAAACAGTTCAGGCTAGTTCAAGGTAAGCTACAGAAGCTATTCCAAGTGAAAAAAGCAAAGATACTTAAATCCAGAAGGTAGTCACTTTTCTGAGTTACCTGCTGCTAAGACCACTCTGTAAACCCACGTGGAGCTTGTCTGAGCAGTATAGCCAGAAAAAAACGCCCAGAGGTGGATTTTAAACAGTGAACTACAAAAGAGCTAGAAATGGTCCAAAACAACCAATTACTACAGCTTCTTGTGCTGAGGTCACTTCCCCCAAGGACAGGTAGGCTGCTCAAGGCTCCCCACTCCCACTGGTGAGCAAATAAACTTCCTTCTATCCAAGTAAGATAATGGACAACACAGGAACTACACCACAGCCCAGAATACAGCAATGCCTGTAAACTGGTCTAAACTAGTCGAGTAAGGTGGGAAAACAAGGATTATTTTTTGTTTTTTTGGTAGAAACACACAGAAAATGCAGAAACAGTGATAAATTAGTTACACAGGCTAGCACACTTTAGTGGGCAGCCTCCACAGTTAAATTAAACAAACAAACAAGCAAACTTTCGATCAAATTCGACTAAAATGTAACTTTAAGTGCAGATTTTAAAATAATGCAGCAATCAGTTAAAAACAGTTCAGGCTAGTTCAAGGTAAGCTACAGAAGCTATTCCAAGTGAAAAAAAAGCAAAGATACTTAAATCCAGAAGGTAGTCGCTTTTCTGAGTTCCCTGCTGCTAGGACCACTCTGTAAACCCATGTGGAGCTTGTCTGAGCAATATCCCAGTTAATGGCAGGGTAGTTGAAATCACCCAGTATTAGGGTGTTTGGTTGTATCTTAATATTTTCCAGTATGTTTAGAAAGGTGTAGTGAGAATCTTGGGGCATGGTGGGGGATCTGTAGCAAGCTACAATTTGGATTGCAGTCTTACCTAATGTTAGTTGCACGTGGAGAATTTCAGATGCATTGTGTTGGGCAACTAGCCTGGAGGTGTGAATATCCTTGGTGAATATGGACACTCCTCCACCTTTAGTGTTTTGGTCTTGGTTTTGTGACCAAAAAGTGTGGTAAGAGTTGTAGCCTGGTATTTTAGGGGTGATCTCTGGAGCCTTGAACCAGGTCTCAGTTACTGCACAGATATCGATGTTCTCCATTTTTAGGAGTGCCTCGAGAGAGTGCATTTTGAGGTTTAGACTTCTAGCATTGAGTAGCATTACCTTCAGATTTTGCATGCTTGTATCTGTTACGGTGGTGGTTTTATCCTTTGAACCTTGCCTAAAAAAGGCGCTATAGGGGTGGCAAGAACTTTAGCCAGTAACCTGACGCACCCAAACATGGAACATTTCACAATACAAAAAATAAAATCACAAAGAAGTAATGTAGAACATACGACTAGTAAAGCAGAAGTTAAACAAATAGAAGCTAAACTTATGGAATATCTGTGAAGTGAAGGATTTTATGTAGAAAGTCTAACACAGGTTATGTCACAGCATGATGGAACAAGGAGTCCCCAAAGCAAGCTGAAAGAGGAGGACCAGGAGACACCTGAAGAAGAAATATGTACATGGGAAAGAAAAAGAGATTTAATATGGTGTAATATTTATGTAAATATGAAAACAAAACTAACCAATACAGAAAGCAGCACCAAAGATATTTGGAAAGAAATACAGGCAAATGCATCCAGATATGGAAAAGTTTACAATATAAAAAAAGAAACCAAACTGGGGACACTAGAAAACGGGATTAGTAATGGAAAAGTTAAAGAAATAGAAACTGAAGTTATGGAGTACCTGGAAAAGTTAAAGAAATAGAAACTGAAGTTATGGAGTACCTGGAAAAGTTAAAGAAATAGAAACTGAAGTTATGGAGTACCTGCAAAGTGAAGGTTCTAGTGTAGAAAATCCAACTCTGCTAACATCACAGCATGATAGAACAAGGAGTCCCCAAATTAAGGAGAAGCTGGTAGAACAGGAAGCATCTGATCATTTGCTATATGACGATGCTCTGAAGCCTTCAGTAGGAAACCAGTACAAATGTTCAGTTGGAGTTGCACTTCAAGGGAAGGAGCAAGAATCAGGGCAACTCTGATGCAGTGAGTGTTGTGCAGTGAGTTCCCATATGAGCGACAAAAGGCTAATGCAAGATGCAGCTGTAGAGAATGTCACAGAAAGATGATCAGGAACTTTCTGTACAATGCCCGCAGGAAATGGAGGAAAATAAATGTGCCCTCAGTTTAAAGGAAAACAATCTAAGAGAACAGTTGCTTCATTTAACAGAGATGGGTAGACATATTAAGATCAATGAAAAAAACAGATTACAGAAAGCCAGTAAGACCTAAAATGTTAAAAGTCTGATAAAACAAATCAGTAATCAAGACTATTAACAGAAATTCATGTGATATAACAGAAGTAAATAGGATACATTACTGTGCAGTTAAATTAATAAGAGATAAAGCATTACCACAAAAATACAGGGTAGTAAGGGAATGGAAGGGAAGAAATGAAATGTCATCATGGAAGTATCGAATAGAGAAAACTATAAAGCAATTAAGACAAAAAGCGTCAGTCACTGTTAGAGTATAGAAGAAAGAACAGATCAACAAAAAACTGAGAAAGATGGATGTAATAAAAGCAATGCATAGTATTAGAACAGACCAGGATCTGTCATGCACTATTGCACATAATAAACTAAAGATATCAACACAGGCAGAAAAACTTAGAAGATATAAGATAAATATAAAGGAAAAGTACAAAATAAGTAATTTACTGATGATCCAAAAAAGTTTTAAAGGGAATTGGCAAACAAAGCAAAAGAAATAGAAACGCCACCAAAAATAGAAGAAATAGACACTTTTTGGAGAAATATGTATGAAGATTCTGTGGATCATAACAAAGATGCTGAATGAATAGAAATAAAAGAAATGGTGAGAAGTTCAAATGTGCAGGATATAAAATGGGATGAAGTAACAGCCAGGGAAATTGAATCAAAACTAAGAAAAGCTTCTAAAAACGCATGTCCAAATGCAGTGCCTAACTTCTGGCTAAAAGTGTTAACATGTTTACTCAACAATTTAGCCCTGAGTAAGAACTGCTTATATGTGCACCCTGAACAGACATCAACATGGTTAACAACCAGAAAAATTATATTCCTTCTTAAGAGTGAACCTGCAAGTTATCCTAAAAACTACAGACCAATTACTTGCTCTGATGATGTATAAACACTATACTGGAATGGATGCTGACAGAGTTTATAGTCATAGGATCATAGGATCATAGAAAGTTATTAGGCTAATGGCCCTGGGGCCCTTACAAGCCTAGCCTAGTTCTGCCCTTATTTCCACAATGAGCACCTATTGCCCCTGTTCAAGAGGGACACAGGTGGAACCCCCGGGGTGAATTTACTGTTCTCATCCAATTGTCCAGCTTGCATTTGAAGAGGGTCAATGAGGTGTTCTGTTTGACATGAAGTGGGAGTCTGTTCCTAAGGTGTGGTAATCTCTGGGACACAAATCTGTCCCTCAAGCAGGTTCTATTAATACCAGGTTAAGGTCTTTAGAGTGAGTAACCCGTGTGCCATTTGACTTACAGAGATGCAGCATTTCCATTAAAGCAGGGTCAGAGATTCCCTTGTATGCAGGGCAGAGATTGCCTCTGAGTAGTCTGTATGAAACAGAATAAAGTGACAGTGATTTCAGATGATCCACCTAGGACAGATTCTGAAGACCTAGAATTTTCCTTGTGACGAACCTTTGTGGTCTCTCCAGTTGCTGCAGGTGCTTGGAAAGGTACATACCAAAAGGGGCATTATACTCAATTATTAGCCTGATGAGGGAAGAGTACAGGGAGGTTATAACTTCTTTTTTTATGGAGGCAATGCCCTTACTTATGAGATGAGCAGTATAGAATGCCCTTCTTTCCACTGTGGAGACATGGTGGTCAAAGGTGAGGTTATTGTCAACTTGTGTGCCCAGGTCTCTCACCACTGAGTGCGCACTTAGGGGGTTGTTATTGATGTGGTAGTTAGCAGGAACATCACCTTTACTGAAAGGGATGACAATACTTTTTTTGCATTGAGTTTAATGCCATGACTTTGGCACCAATCATTTGTTTGCAAGACTCTCTTGTAGGAAGTTGACATCATTTGGAGATTCTGTGACAGCTCCCACTTTGCAGTCATCAGCAAACTTTGTCAACCACAGACCTTTAGTTTTTGCTTGTACTTCAGAGAAATAGATTCCAAACAGTAGAGGTCCCAGGACTGATCCCTGTGGAATACCACTGGTTACAGGTATGGTGTTGGAGGTGGATTCACCTGTTTTGACTATATGGGTTCTATCAGTGAGCCAATTAGCAATTTGTAGAAGAAAACTCAATTATGGCAATAGAACAAAATGGTAACAAAAGAAAGCCGTATGGCACAACAGTTCATCTGTTGGTAATTAAAGTCATAATGGAAAACTGTAGAAAGGGGAAGAATCTAAGTATGGCATGGATAGATTATAAAAAAAACATTGGACAGCTCCCACATTCATGGATAAAGGAGTGCTTACAGTTGTATAAGATATACCCTACATTAATTCAGTACATTGTAGTGACCAAGAAACAGTGGCAAATGACTGTGCAACTAAGCCATGATAAAGGTCAAATTAACATCTTGGGGATAAACATTCTAAGGGGATATTCCAGGGTGACTCTCCTTCACTGCTTCTCTTTTATCTTGCCCCTAACCCATGAAGCTGTCTACTTAATAAATTAGGTCATGATTACAATTTGGCTCCTAGAAAACAAGCATAAAGACTTCTCATCTTTTTGTGGATGATTTAAACTGTACAGTTCATTAGACGAGGAGCTGAAAGCACAACTGCAAGTGGTCAAAACTTTCTCAGATGATATAAGAATATGATTTTGTCTTGATAAATATGCAAAAGCAACATTTAAAGCAGAAATGCTATAGCACCAAGATGAGACGGGAATGTGATATAAAGGAACTTAACAGCCCTGACATCTAGGAACAAAGTCCAATCTGTGAACCAATTTGGTTTTCCTGTTCTAACTTACAGTTTTAGAGTGATTGACTGGCCCCAGAAGGTATTGGATCAGTTGGACATGAACATAAGAAAAGCGCTTCATTGTTATCAAATAATATATAAAACTCAGTTTATACCAAGTTTATGTATTCCTCATTCTGAAGGAGGTATGGTCCTCCTTGAAACTGATTATATGCATATATCTGCAATTGTAGGAGTGCATACATATCTGCTGACCTCACCAGATGCAAACAGTGAAAGTTTTAAAACATGAACAGAACAAATCTAAGATGACTTCCCTGCTTAGTTTAGCAGATGCATATTGGCAGGAATGGAAACCAAACCAGAAATAGACAAAAATCAAGTGACAACTGAATGTGCCCAAAATGAAAAAATATACGGAGAAGGATCAGATGAGAAGGCAAGAGATGTGTAAAAGGCATAAATATAGTTACAGAGAGCTCCTGGAGAAAGCTCATCTAGATCCGGATTTAATACATGAATGGTTAGGGAGGTGAACTTAAACCAAAAGATGAAAGGTTAATATTAGAGGCCAAGGACAGCGGACTTTGTACACATCGGTTTGCAAAGTGCATTGACCATGTGGGAGAAGCAGAGAAATTCAGGCTCTGTAAAACAGAACTGGAAACAGTTACACATGTTCTTGCTGGGTGTGATACAATAGTGGCAGAGGGTGTGTATTCTGAAAGGCATAATAATGTGGCAAGACTGTTGCACTGGGGTTTTGTGCAAGCATTATAATATTGAAGTAGCTGAGAAGGATTGGAAACATGACCGACAAAGCATTATAGAGAATGATAAAAGTGTATATCATATGGGAATACCCATTACCAATAGTTAAAAAAATAGATGCGAGAAAGACCAATATAGTAGTCCATGAAAAGAAGACTAATGTAGCATTGATCATTGAAACGGCTGCACCTGGTGATTACAGTGTCTCACGTACAGAGAGATGCAAAGTCATTAAATACCAGGATTTGCAGGTAGGAGAGAGGGCAAAGTGGAAGAGGGATACCCAGGCAGTTCCAATAGTAGGAGCAATGGGTCTCATAAAAAAATAATTTACAGTGTTATTTAGATATGCTACCAATATGTATAACTCTATATGAATCGCAGAAGGAGTCAATTCTGAGCAGATAGCAGGTGCTGCAAGGAGCACTTCTGGCTAACATCAAAGATTGAAAGAATACCAATTTCATGATCTTTAATCATACTTTGACATAGGAAGAGGTCCACTCCTGTCATGGTATTAGAAACCTAACAGACTTGAAGAAATTAAACTGAGAGACACCTCAACTACCATCTCTCATGAAACAGTAATATTAGGAGATGTTAACATAAATTGGCTTGAACTCAACTGCATCAAAATCCAGGATAAATCTATTCAGCTTTAAACAGGTTATACAAAACCCAGCCTTTGCAAAAAGCTTAAGTTCTCTATTGGAATGAATTCTAGTTCCTGACCCCACCAAGTTTTTCACATCAGGTACTCTACCAAGCTCCCTCAGTGATTACATCCCTACTTTTATTAAGTGTTACATATGAAGCACCCCAAAACAACAAACCTTTAAAACTATCCACAACCTAACTAACTTTAACCCTGTTTACATCCAATTGGTCACACGACCGAAGGTAGATCCGGTGGAATTCTGAACCAAATTGTCGAATCTCGGACTCGCAAATGCTCATAATGTCACTTGCAATGTCGAATTTGAAAGTACCGATTGCACACCAGCCGCAACAAGCGCTACCATGGGTCGAGAGGGGGGTATAGTAGCCTGGCCGGCATTCGGTAATCTTGGGTTCGATGTCCTTAGCTTCAACATTCCACAGTCCTGGCATTCTGCTTTTGGCATTTTCGAGTTTGGTCATCAGCTGTATGCGCAAATGCATGTACACCCTTTAACCCACATATTTCAATGACATGCTTTTCTCAGTCAAATGGAATATACTAAAAATATTCTCTTAAATGATGCTGTAATAATATTTATCCTTAATATTCTAAACAAAATAGTACCCTATAGAAATAAAAGAAGAAAAATAACTGATGTACCCTGATTAGCCAATATTACAAGAATGCTTATGCAGAATAGAGATAAAGCCTGAAGAAAGTTTTAAAGAAATACAACACCACAAAACCTCCAGTACTATAAAACTCTTCACTATCAGAAAAAAATCTCTGAAAAAACAGCAATAGACACAGCTATAAAGTTTAATAACTAATTAATTTATAGAAATCATAGTATCAGTTACAAAGGGTTTCAGTCTTACTTATCCACATTTAATACAACAATCTCAAATTACTTCTGTATTCACCCTACAACCTGTGCCTACAGCCACTATAAAACTTCTATTAAGCAAGCTAAAATATGTTCTACCTCTGCAGACAACATGCTTTGTGAATTTCTTAAAATAGCAGCAAACAGCATACCCATTCTCATAATTAGATTCATGTAGCAATCGTATATCATTGTTATAGGAATTTAATTATAAGAATGGATATGCTGTTTGCTGTTATTTTAAGAAATTTACTAGGCATGCTGTCAAATCATTCTATACATGTAAACCAAGTAAAAGTCAGCAAAGGTACAAAGGCAAACTATAAACTCCAAACAAGTACCCTTGACATGAAAATACAGCAGTTAATTGTTCTTTGATGCAAAAATCCAAGTTTAATTCACACAAGCAGCTTCCAAGGTTTAAAATCAAAACACATAAAGGCACATAAACGCCCTTCACCAACTCAACGTTTTCGTCTAGTTAAAACAGACTTCATCAGATGCAGACTCATGCCAAACTACACATATTTATATCAATTAATATTTAAATTATCCAATCAGCAACCCCGAATAAATAAATGCAATTAAAAAAGCTTAAAACTCATGCCTTGTCATTTGTGAAATAAAATGTTAAAAACACACTTAAAAGACTTGAACATTTTCATTCCAAATGTTAATAAAAGTGCATATCAATAAATAAAAAATAAATACAACTAAATATTCAACATCACACAATACAATTTTAAAAGACATATACAATTTAAAAGCTTGCATTTAAAATGTTATGTGAACTTTTTAGTATTTCTTTGTCAAAGGCTTCCTCTAGTGACCTTTAGTGGGAATGCACACAAATAGGAAACTTTTTTCCTTTTGCTATTCATAATTTATCTGATCTCATTTTAAGTAGTGGGGTAATGGAAACATTATCATTTAAACCTGGGGGTGCCCCAGCATCTAAAGTGATTTGCCACCACAATTCCTTGTATTCAGTTTTCTCTTCCCACAATCTTGCTTCCTTTTTTATTTGGTCCACCACAAAAAATAAGAAATTCACTCTCACATACCTTGGTGTGCTTGTATACAGCATTTGTTTCCTTTTTGTTTTGTATATCATATTTATGTTTGTAGATCCTTCTCCTAAACTTACGCTCAGTTTTTCCTATATAGAAGGATCTACATTCCACACAGGTAGCCAGGTACACTATTCCAGATGATTCACAGTTAAAGTAGTCTTTGCCCTCAATCAGTCTGTCCCTACTTTCTATAAATACCTGACCAGTATTTGCTATATTTACACATTGAGAACAGCGACCACATTTATAGGACCCTTGTCTTCTCCTGTTCCCTTCCTTCCTTTTCCAGTCATTTTCTAAAATAGTCTTTAAGAAAATTTTTATATACAATTCTGAGGGGTTCCCTAGACACTCCTTCCAGGTCAGTAAAATTAACAAACCTTTCCCTTTCAGTTTTTACAACCTTACTAGCTAAACCGCAGAAGGCGTTAAATTCCAATACTAATGTTTTTCCAACGTTTTGCTCTGAGGTAGCCTTGCATGTATCACCTTCATTAGTATTCTCTCCTAGTATGGACTTAAAGTTTCCTTTTATGCCCTCATTTATTTCTACCTTAACCCCTCTTATCAACTCAATGGGATACTCCCATTCAGAAAAAATTGTTCTAATAATTCACTTTCATGCTGAAAATCCATTTCTGAGGAGGTCATTCTGCTTCTGCGTACATACAGGCCTTTCATTATATTCCTTTTATAATGGGGCGGGTGGGCACTATTATAGTGTAGAAAAGAATTGCAGAATGTAGGCTTTCTATAGATCTGTGACTCAAATCTGCCCTGGATCTTTTATACTTCTACATCAAGGTATTCAAGTTTCTCTGTGGAGCATTTGTGGGTAAATTTTAAAAAAATTAGTAGTGTTGTTTATGTAATACATGAATTCTTCCAACTTGTGCATAGCCTCAAACCATAAAATCATTATATCATCTAAAAATCTCCTATAAAATGTCAAGCACACCGCATATTGGGATCCCAAAACATATTTATTTTCCCATTTGGCTAGAACAAGGCTGGCATAGGTGGGGGCGCATGCTGCTCCCATCGTAACGCCCTGTATCTGCTGGTAAAAATTCCCCTTTAAAAAAGATGACATTGTACTTTAATACTAATTACATTAATCCAGTACAAACCAATTTCTCCTTTTGATTTAATTCAGTGTCTTCAAATATTATCTCTTCAAGCATACTCATACCTTCAGTATATGGTACACTGGAGAATAAATCAATCACAACCACTGTGACAAAGGTTAAATCTTCCCTATATAATTCATGCTTAAATTCCCTCAGAAGATCCCAGGAATCTTTCAGTATTGCCTTTCCTTTCAACCATATTTTTTCAATTTACTATCCACATATTTTGCTAAGGGAAGTGTTTTGGATCCCTCAGCTGAGACCATCGGTCTTAAGGGAGGGTCCCTCTCATCCTTGTGATTTTTCGGTATACCAAACATAAATGGTATTCTAGGCTTGTCAACTTTTAAAAATACAAAAGTTTTGGGAACAATTAAGTCTTCCATTAACATGTCTTCCAAAACTGCATCAATTTTTCTGTAAGAAATAATTTCATTTACAGATATACTGGAGTATTTATTGGTATCTCTTAAAATTTAATTAATTTTGCCTTCATAAATGATAGTATCCATCAGCACAATCCCACCCCCTTTGTCAGGTTTCATCACTCGGACTTTAAGATTCTCTTGCAACTCAGCTAAGACCTCCTTCTCCTTGTTAGTTAAATTTGACTTCTATCTAACATTGGAGAATTGTCTCCGTACTGCCTTCTCAACTAGTTTTTCAAAGTTCTTTAGTTGAGGATGTAGGGGTAGGTTGTAAGTGCTTTTACATCTCAATTTACTATCAGCTTCATTACGTTTTGATGGAAACATCAAACCAGGGTTGACTTTCCTAGCAAATATTCTTAAATCCATTATAGTTTTTGTAAGGTCACTTTTCTTTTGAGGTATACATTTTTTCAACAAATGCCCAGGGCTCTAAAGGGTTATGAGTCTGAACAGAGTGGAACTGAACCAGAAACAATGGATATTATGCCTGGACAACGGATTCGATCTGAGACAGCAGCTGTGGTAAGTACTTCTTATGGAAATGATTTAAAAGACTTAAAAGACTGGTTAAAAGTTAACTTTGCTGTGAAATTCAGAGATAATGTGGGTATTAAACCCACTGTTACTAATTCATACAATGTTAAGCTTAACAAAATGTCTAAATTAATGTCAAAATATAGGACTTTGGATGTTGAAAATTCCTATTTAAAGGAATGTATTGTTGGGGGAATTGTCCCTAAGAGACTGTGTGTTTGGAAGTATCCAATGTCCAAGTGGGGAGTAGTTTTCATAAAGAATTGTTGGATATTTTCAATGGATGTGGACTCGAAATATTAAAAGCAATTATTAAAAAAAATGATAGAATAAAGGAAGGAAATAAGAAAGAGATAGAGGAACCAAATGATTCTATAAAAAATGGGTCTATATTACTTAAACAACCGCTGAAAATATCGAGTACAACATACTCTAACAACTTAAAATGAATGACAATTTAATCGATGGGTTAAAACATCGGAAACAAGAGTTTCAAAATGTTTTGTCTGGCCAGCTCAAACATAAGTGATGCATTACGTCAGGTGAAGAACAGATTTGCAGCGGAACATTAATACAATCAGTTAAGGTAGTCCCCGCTGTAAAGTAACGGCAAGTCTGTAACGTACGTACGTTAGCATTGTCACTAAGCAGAACATACATATCCATGTAATGTTGAACAGTAATTATACAATTTAGAATGACAATAAATTGAGTAATGGTAAAGCAGTAGTTGCGATACTTCAGGAGAGCGTAATGCTATGGCTAGCTTGAACTGCTTCTCACCTGGTGTTGCAGGAGACTATTACGAATGTAATAGTCAAAAAGGAAGGGAAATGTTAAACATTGATGGCTGTTTGTATACTCTTGAAAAGGTACTGAAAGATAGGAAGTATTGGTGTTGTAAGTTAAAACTGAAGGAAATGTGTAAAGAACATGCAGTAACAAAGAAGGAGATGTATGGTGAACTACTTTTAAAATGTTCAGGACATCAACATGCATTAGATGTATGCGAAGTAGAAAAATACGTAGCTTGTGATAAATTAAAGGAAAGTACGCAGTCATGTAGAGATACCACAGCACTTGTGGATATGTCTGTGCTTCTTGTTCCATAGCATACTCACATAGATACCCCAGCACTTGTGGATGATGTCTGTGCTTCTAGTTCAATAGCATACTCACATAGATACCCCAGCACTTGTGGATGATGTCTGTGCTTCTAGTTCCATAGCATACTCACATAGATATCCCAGCACTTGTGGATGATGTCTGTGCTTCTAGTTCCATAGCATACTCACATAGATATCCCAGCACTTGTGGATGATGTCTGTGCTTCTAGTTCCATAGCATACTCACATAGATACCCCAGCACTTATGGATGATGTCTGTGCTTCTAGTTCCATGGCATACTCACATAGATATCCCAGCACTTGTGGATGATGTCTGTGCTTCTAGTTCCATAGCATGCTCACATAGATGCCCCAGCACTTATGGATGATGCCTGTGCTTCTAGTTCCATAGCATACTCACATAGATGCCCCAGCACTTATGGATGAAGCCTGTGCTTCTAGTTCCATAGCATACTCACATAGATACCCCAGCACTTATGGATGATGTCTGTGCTTTAGTTCCATAGCATACTCACATGTTATGCCATCAAGAAGATCAATGCTGCAGCAGGTTAACAGGGTTCATCGTAGTGCTGTTAGAAATTATCTTCCTGTATCTACTAGTTTAGAAACTGTAAACCCTAGTGAGTGTACCTTAAAAGAGGGTTGTTTCATACAGAAGCAGATGTTTGATACCGCAAATAACATTTATGTGTTAATGTTCTCTACCATTGAAAATCTTAGTGATTTTAGTCAATCTCCTATATGGCTTATGGATGGTGTTTTCCTTACTAAAAGTCGCTTGTGCAGGCAGCTGTACAGCATTCATGGTGATTCGGGGGAAACACTAAGTGCGTACCTTTAGTCTTCTGCCTGATGACCAAGAAGTCATATAAATGTTATAATTTTATGCGAGACTGCCTGTCTGATCTCCTAACAACTGCTAATTTGATGGTATCAGTCAAGTTTATTTTGTCTGACTTTGAATTAGCAGCTCTTAGAAGTGTTAACCATAATTTCCCGGATGTATGTTCTAAGGGTTGTCTATTCCATTTCAGTCAGGCTGTCTGGAGAAAGATACAGAGCATCGGATTAGCGAAGTTATATGGCAGATCTGTCCACTTTCAAACCAGTTTGAATAAGCTGATTGCTTTGTCCTTCTTGGATGCGGATGACGTTGTTCCAGCATTTAAGCAACTATTCAAAACATTCCCTACTGACAGCAAAGAGTTACTGTTATACTTTTCTGACACATTTGTTTGGAGTCGGGTTAGAAAGCAGAACACTAGGATACCTTCTGCATCTAGAGTCCCTTCAATGTTCAGCATAGATTTCTGGAATGTGTATGACTTGAATAATCTTTCTTTACCTCGCGCACAAAATCAAGTGGAAGGATGGCATAGATGAATCTGCTGTTTGCTTGGCAGGTAGATTTGTGATATTCTATCTGTGTTGGCAATGTTAGTTAGAGAACAAAATCAAGTTAACGACACCAGAGCAGGTTTGCTGTCAGGATGCCCTCCGTCTCCTAAGAAAAGGACAACATTGTTGAGACACGAAAGGTTGCAACACGTTTTGCAACACAGACAGGAGTATAATACTCAGGATTTCCTTTGTGCAGTTGCAGTTCTATTGAAGGTGTAATGTCTGTACTGAAGTATATCACCGAGATCACTTAGGTTTATGTTCGTGTACTGTTCTAAACGTACATAATGGTTTGACATGTGTCACAAACATTTCAGTTTAACTGTGTTAGTGTTGGTTTATTATTGTTGAGGTGAAGGGGATGTTTTGGATGCACTGTAGACACTTTCACTTTTTCATTAGGACGTTGTCTCTTACATCACTTGGGAGAAGGAGTTGGCCAAACAAAAGTTTTCGACATTCTGATTTTTGACAACTTTGGGTTTCAGTTTATCAAACGTTCGCTTGCAATTGTTCGAGTATGTTCTGCTTATTTTAAGCGGTCATTTAAGTAATATAAACCCTAAAAAATGACTTGATTTTACTATACCCACTGAGAAGGAAAATATTACAATGTTAGGCTGGAAACTGATGATAAATGTGAAGAATTGATACAGAGGAAATTAAGGAAATTAGATCGTGACACTAATGAATACAGAAATAATATTAGTTATTCAAAGCCTAAAAGTTTTAGGCAGAATGAGAGTGTACATGCTGTTATCCAGCCAGAAAGTAATATTAACACGGGGAGTAATGATATAGAAAATGCATGTGTGAGTGAGAATGTTGGGAGACAATGATGACTTTTCTGACTACCCAGAATTGCATAGACCTGAAAGAATAAGAAATAATAAAAATTATCAGCAACAAAATTTTTACTGGGGGGGAGAAGGGGGGGATACTGAACAGAGAGAGTATACCCATTCCAATTTTTCTGGTCAAATATGTGTTGATGAAGGAAATGAGAAAAAATATACATATGAAGGGTTTAGTATAATTAATCTTAGTAGTGTTAAACTTGTTAAGGAACATTTTAGTCTCTTATCTAAAGGCTTAAAATGTATACCTCAAAAGAAAGGTGATCTTACAAAAACTATAATGGATTTAAGAATATTTGCTAGGAAAGTCAACCTTGGTTTGATGTTTCTATCAAAAGGTAATAAAGTTGATAGTAAATTGAGGCATAAAAGCACTTACAACCCACCACTACATCCTCAACTAAAGAACTTTGAAAAAATAGTTGAGAAGGAAGTACGGAGAGAATTCTCCAATGTTAGATATAAGTCAAATTTAACTAATAAGGAGAAGGAGAAGTCTCATTTAACTAACAAGGAGAAGGAGAAGTCTCATTTAACTAACAAGGAGAAGGAGAAGTCTAATTTAACTAACAAGGAGAAGGAGAAGTCTCATTTAACCAATAAGGAGAAGTCTAATTTAACTAATAAGGAGAAGAAGTCTCATTTAACTAATAATGAGAAGGAGAAGTGTAATTTAACTAACAAATAGAAGGAGAAGTCTAATTTAACTAACAGGGAGAAGCAGAAGTCTCGTTTAACCAATTAATAGAAAGAGAAGTCTAATTTAACTAACAAGGAGAAGGAGAAGTCTAATTTAACTAATAAGGAGAAGGAGAAGTCTCATTTAACCAACAAGGAGAAGGAGAAGTCTCATTTAACTAATAAGGAGAAGGAGAAGTCTCATTTAACCAATAAGGAGAAGGAGAAGTCTCATTTAACCAATAAGGAGAAGGAGAAGTCTCATTTAACTAATATTATGTGGGCAAGACGGAACGGAGTTTGAAGCAAAGAATATATGAACATATATATGACATCGATAGGCAAAGGGAAACTAATGCACTTTTAGACACACACTAGTGTGTCCGCAAGCACATTTTAAATTTTGGGTCATTGAGCAAGTGAGTAGAAATGAAAGGGGTGGAGATTGGGAATTACAATTAGAGTTTAGGGAGCTTATCTGTCAATTGCAGTTGGATGCATGCAACCCACTAGGGCTCAATGATCATATTTCAATTATGCCAGCACTAAAAATAAGAGCAAACCAGTATTGAAGAACATAAAAGTTTAAGAAAATTAGTAACTACTATTTATTTATTTATTTATTTACTTATTTATTATGGAGTATTAAGTATATGTAATAGTTATGGATGTATAAATAAAATGCATAAAATAAAATATTTTTAAGTTATATATAATATGTGCTAACAATATATTAAGGAAATAATATTTATGCACAAATAACATCTACTGAGACTTTTATATATATATATGGTTCCCTATCAGAAGCCTGAAACACTATAAGCCTGAAAATCAAAATCCTGAAAACTATAGACTGAAAATTCAAAATCCTGAAAGCCCAAAATCCTGAAACTCAAAATCCTGAAAACACAAATAATGCTAATATGTCACTATAAAGACACTAATATCTACCAACTGACCCTGACCCTAACCCTAACCCTAAGGTCCGTCACTATCGCACACTCACCTGACCAGCCTAACCCTAACTCACTTAAACCGCCCCTAACCCCAATATTTGTCAGTATTGCATACATGCCTAACCTGCGCCCTAACCCTAACTCACTTAAACCGCCCCTAACCCTAACATAAAACCAACCGCACACTTACCTGAACCCAACACATGACCCAACACCACAGGGCTAACAATAGCAAAGCCACAATGACGTCAGTATGTCCATTTTGTGTTTTCAGGATTTTGAGTTTCAGGATTTTGGGCTTTCAGGATTTTGAGTTTTCAGTCTATAGTTTTCAGGATTTTGATTTTCAGGCTTATAGTGTTTCAGGCTTCTGATAGGGAACTATATATATATATATATATATATATATATATATATATATAAATTAACCGCACTCAAAAAAAGTGAATGAAGAGAAGAAATTTTAACTAAGAACTGAACTTCAAAAAAATAGTAAATCACACCAACAACATAACCTGTTAATGAAAATGCACACAGCATTCACACTTTTGTTCACACTTTACTATTGGAAAGGAACTGTTGTTAATTTAAATGGCCTACTAGAACTAATGTATATAAAGGAAGTGAAAATGGTTGCTCATACTTATGAAACATGTCTTTCTGAAGAAGTCTTGATAATAAATAAGACGAAAGTGCTAAAGTTCTACAAGAGTTGTTAGTGTGATTTACTATTTTTTTGAATGCTTTTATTGTCACGAAGTTCAGTTCTTAGTTTATATATATATATATATATATATATATATATATACATTTGTACAAAATATATGTTTTTAATATATGTTTTTTATACATTTTTAACGCTGTTGATATAAATATATATATATATATATATATATATATATATATATATATATATATATATATATATATGGATACATTTTAGTTATTACATTCATGAATTTACTTGGATAAAATGTATTGGGGGATTGTTAAATTGTTTAATTGATTGAAGGTGTTGGGTCTATTTAAATGAATGGCGCAAACTTTGTTGTTGACTCTGATGATGTTTCCGTGCTAGGAAATGAAAGCGTTTAGTCCGTTTGCTTTTTACTTGAATTTACTGTCTATTGGAATAAAAAGATTTTTGCATTAGAGGTGGGCCTTTATTGTGCTGGAAAATGACTGGAGAATTTGTGGTTATTGGCGTTTTGAGACTTCAGTTATCCCAGTTGGATTATTAGTTGTTTTTGAACTGTTGGGATGGCGTTTTCCAGGAACCGAGTTGCCTTGCAAAGAAGTAATGTAGAACTACAAATGTCTGTTTGTTTAAATAGTAGTGGCAAAGTTGGGGCTAGCAGGACATTGCTTGGAGATTTACAAAGCCTGCTTAGCCTATACTTGCAGAATGACGTGTTGGTGGAAGAAGGAAGTATCCCTTGTGGGCAGGGCCAAGGTATTAGTGTTGTGGAACAGGCCGACAAGCGAGAGAAAGGAAGGGAGTCTCTAAATCAGAGTGGTGCCGCTGAGAGTACTTCGGCAAGGAAAAGAACCAAGAACCGGGAGAGGCGTGTACATCATATGGACAATAACAATACAGGATGGAGACAATATTTGGAACTAGAATTGAACCAGTGGCTTAATAGAAAAGAATTTGAAATTTCTGATCCAACACCTATACAGGATAACAAAACGTATTTAGGTATGTGTAAAAATCTTAAAAGACAAAATGTTTAAATATAGGGGGCTTATGGCTGACAACAGTTATTTATGTGAATGTTTGAGATATGAAATTGTGCTTAAAGGACTTTGTATCAAAAGATTTCCTAATAATGTAAATGGAGATACAGAATTTTTTAAAGAATTAACAAATGTTTTTAATGAATGCGGTTTAAATGTGGCAAAGCTTATAATTAAAAATAACGAAAAAAGTTTGTAGGTGCTGGTAATGAAATAAACATCTCGAGTGAAAAAAATACAGAAAGATTTACCTTTTGGGGTGGAGAAGATGAAAAAGAAATATCCATATATATTTAAGGATGTGGAGACTTATGAAAGAAACAACTGGAAATGGAAGACTGGTAAGTTAGAAAGGGATTTAACAGAATATAAGAAAGGAACAGCATATACCATTAAAGGGACAGAGGATAGGAGAAGTGAGAAAGGAGATATGGGATACGGATGGTATGAAGATAGGGGAGAATGTAATGTGTTGGATTCAGTTAGTGGAGACATCCCTGTAGGAGGGAATGTACCGAGGAGATCAGAGAGAATAAAGAATTTAGTAGTTCAACCCTTGTATGCGCAGATGACATTGAGGGGTGTGGGGACACAAGGGAGGAACTGACAGGATATGTACTGGAACAGCCAGAGGAACCCTGTACAACCTGTGTACTCACCCAGGCAGCAATGGGAGAGGAGATAAATAGTGTTGATCTAGAACTTGAAGGTATTGTAAGGAGAGGCTGTATATATGTGAGAGACAACCTCAAAATTTACAATTATGCAGAATTAAACATGGATGATACATGTTTTCAGCTATTCAAAAAAGGTTTTAAATTTGTCCCAACAAGGAAGGGTAAAGTAGCTAATACTTTATTGGAAACTAAAATGTTTATAAGGAATTTAAATTTAGTTACTATTTTTGAAGGGAAAGGAGTTGGGTGTGAAACACTCAAAAAGAAGAGTATTATGAACCCCCCTTTGGTACCAGACTTACTCAATTTTAAAACCATTGTGAGTAATGAAGTAAAAAAGTACTATAGGAATAGAAAGAAATGTTATTCAAACAATATTAGTCCGGCGGAGAGTGATGTTTTGAATGAGATTATTAATAACAAGGAAATAAGAATTATGAAACCGGACAAAGGGGGGGGGGGGTTATTATGCATACATGGGATTATATTGGAAAGATGTTGGATATTTTGAGTGTGGATGGAAGATATAGTTTGGTGTCCCGAAACGAAATGAACATAGCCTACAGCAAGATTGATATGATTTTGTAGGACAATTTGTTGCAAGGTGCTATTGACAAAACATACGATTTTTTTAAGAGTACCCAACCATTTATTTCTAGTATATTTGGGATTGCTAAGACACACAAGAATCCTTTGGACCCACCTATGAGACCTATTGTCTCATCAGGTGGGTCCAAGATAGAGCCTTTGGCTATATATGTTGACAAAAAGTTAAAACCAAATCAAAAATTATATCCACATATTTTAGTGGATTGTTGGGATTTCCTTACAAAAATTGGGAAATTAATGTATGACAATGAATATAATTTTATAACAGTGGATGTTAATGACTTGTTTTCAGTCATTCCACACAAGTTGGGACTGAGATGGTTGGAAGATATGATGGTGGAATTTGTTTTTTTTTAAATGGTGGTGATTTCAACTTAGTACTTGAGAGTGTGGAACTAGTTATGAAAAACAATTTTTATATACTTTCAAGGAGAGATATACCACCAGATTGATGGTATACCCATGGGGGCAGCTTGTGCCCCAATAGTGGCAAATATAGTCCTTTTGTACTGGGAAAAGCATTATGTGTTTGATTCTAGATATAAACAGTACATAAAAGCTTATTTTAGATTCCTGGATGATATATGCCTGGTCTGGACGGGACCAAGGCATGAAATTGACAGTTTTATAAAGTATATTGGTCAAACTATTGAATTTTTAAAATTTTAAACATGAAATATGGGAGGTGTATGTGAATTTCTTGGATGTAACCATAGTGAAAGATGTTGAAAATAGAAAATTTAAGTCTAAACTATATAGAAAAGAGTGCTTTTCAAATTCCTATCTCCACTATAGCAGTAATCCTCCTATTAATCAGAAGTGGAACATTATTAAAGGTCAGATGATTAGGGCGATTAGAATGACATCAGAAGAGGAGGATATGAAGAAAGAGTTGGAATTTATACAGGGTTTGTTTGTTGAGAGGGATTATCCTGTAGAGATTATAGTTAAAATTAAGCAGGAAGTGTTGGGGGAGTGGAACAAGAAATATGTACCACTACTGAAGTTTGGGCAAGTGGATGGTGGCGAAGTGATAGAAAACGAGTTAGAGAAAGAGAAAAGTGATGCACACATGGTATTGATTTTTTAATGAGGACACTAAAGCTATTAAGAATATTATACATAGAAATTGGACATTATTTTCATCTATGCCTAATAGTATTGATATTTTCTAACAAATTGAAATTTGGATATAAGAAAAACAAATGTTTGAAAGAACTATTTGAAAGGGAGCAGACGATGGGAAGTAATAGGAAGAAGACGGGCACCTATAAGTGTGGTAGATGCCTGCAATGCTCATTTGTATATAATCAGGAGGTTTTGGAAATAGAACATATGACATTTTACCCCAGGGGTTATTATAACTGTCAGACTATGGGGATAGTATATTTGGCCAAATGCACCTGTGGTGCATATTATGTGGGCAAGACGAAGGGGAGTTTGAAGCAAAGAATATATGAACATATATATGACAGCAATAGGAAAAGGGAAACTAATGCACTTTTAGACACACACTAGTGTGCCCGCAAGCAGACTTTAAATTTTGGCTCATTGAGCAGGTGAGTAGAAATGAAAGGGGTGGAGACTGGGAATTACAATTAGAGTTTAGGGAGCTTATCTGGCAATTGCAGGTGGATGCGTGCAACCCACCAGGGCTCAATGATCATATTTCAATTATGCCAGCACTAAAAATAAGAGCAAACCAGTATTGAAGAACATAAAACTTTAATAAAATTAGTAACTACTATTTATTTATTTATTTACTTATTTATTAAGGAGCATTAAGTATATGTAATAGTTATGGATGTATAAATAAAATGCATAAAATAAAATGTTTTTAAGTTATATATATGTGCTAACAATATGTTAAGAAAATAATAGTTATGCACAAATAACATCTATTGAGACTTTTATATATATATCTATATATATATATATATATATATATATATATATATACACATTTGTACAAAATATATGTTTTTAATATACGTTTTTTATATATTTTTAATGCTGTTGACATATAAATATATATATATATATATATATATATATATATATATATATATATATAGATATGTTTTTAGTTATTAGATTCATGAATTTACTTGGATAAAATGTATTGGGGGATTGTTAAATTGTTTAATTGATTGAAGGTGTTGGGTCTATTTAAATGAATGGCGCAAACTTTGTTGTTGACTCTGATGATGTTCCCGTGCTAGGAAATGAAAGCGTTTAGTCCGTTTGGTTTTTACTTGAATTTACTGTCTAGTGGAATATAAAGATTTTTGCATTAGAGGTGGGCCTTTATTGTGCTGGAAATCGACTGGAGAATTTGTGGTTATTCAATAATGGCTCCCAGTTTGCAGTCGTTTGCGAACTTTGTTAGCCAGAGTCCCTTAGTGTTGGCCTGTAGTTCAGAGAAGTAGGTGCCAAAGAAGAGCGGTCCCAGGACTGAACCCTGAGGTACTCCACTTGTCACTTGTCTGGAGCTGGATTTGGAATCAGCTACTTTTACAGTCTGGGATCTGTTAGTAAGCCAGTTGGCAACCCATCGAGTGACGTAGGGATTAATGCCCAGCTTAGTAAGTTTATCTATGATTCCAGAGTGGGGGATGGTGTTGAAGGCCTTGGTGAGGTCCAGACAGGCTGTGTGGACCGCCTTGCCCTCATCCACAGCTCTGGAGACTGACTCGAAGAGGGCAATCAGATTCAGGAGACAAGATTGGCCTTTCACAAACCCAAAATGGGTGGGGTCCAGTGTTTGAAGGTCGCCAACGTCTTTATTTATAAATTCCATGATAATGCGTTCCATGCCCTTGCAGATCAGGCTTGTCAGACTGATGGGATAGTAGTTCCTGGGATCCAAGGTGGATCCCCCGTTGTGGAGTGGGAAAACTGTAGCTGTGTGCCACTCAGTGCGCAAGAAGTCTGAGGTGAGGCAATGATTAAACATGACACTTAGGTGAGGTGCCAGTTCATTTTGTAGTCCATGTCGTACATAGCCTTGGATGTCATCTGGTCCCATGGATGCTGTATTCTTAGCTTTGGAGAGTGCGGTTTCTATCTGTGTGGCCATAATTACTGGAATTTGGCAATCTTTTGGCATTGAGATCGGCCCTTTAGGGGGTGAGGGGGGGGTGACATTGGCATTAAATCGATCTGCCAGGAGTTTAGCAATATCCTTGGGGATCAGTATATTTAATGCCATTCTGTTGTAGCTCAGAGCAGATCTGTGCATTGCCATTAGATTATTGACATAACTATAGAATGGCTTGTTGTCTTTGGAATCTTTGGCAATTTTATTTTTGTAACTAGCATTTGAGGATTTTATGAGGGAGCTCAGCTTCTTAATGAGGCTGGTAAGGGAGTTTTTTTGCATCCTGGGATTTTCCTGTTTTCTGCAACAGTTTCTTCCTTCTGTTGTATAATTTGTTTATAGCAGGGGGCCACCAGATTGGCTTCCTTTTTTTTTGAGAAGAGCATCTTGGTTCTATTTGGGATAGCACAATTCATGCACAAGTGGATGTGCTCGTACAGTGCCTTAGTATAGGATTCTGCAGTCGAACTTTCAGATTCCGTCTGCATGGGTGTCATGAAGTTTGTCACTTCTGACTTTAGTAGCATGAAGTTGGCTTTGGAGAAGTTTTTTAAGGAGGTTTCCTTACTGGGGGATGGGGTGGGATGTGGATGTCAAGAGTGATTTGCTTATGGTCAGACCTGAAGAATATTTGCTAGGAAAGTCAACCTTGGTTTGATGTTTCTATCAAAAGGTAAAAAAGTTGATAGTAAATTGAGGCATAAAAGCAATTACAACCCACCACTACATCCTCAAATCCTCAACTAAAGAACTTTGAAAAAATAGTTGAGAAGGAAGTACGGAGAGAATTCTCCAATGTTAGATATAAGTCAAATTTAACTAATAAGGAGAAGGAGAAGTCTCATTTAACTAACAAGGAGAAGGAGAAGTCTCATTTAACTAACAAGGAGAAGGAGAAGTCTAATTTAACCAAAAAAGAGAAGGAGAAGACTCATTTAACTAATAAGGAGAAGGAGAAGTCTCATTTAACTAACATGGAGAAGGAGACATCTCATTTAACCAATAAGGAAAAGAAGAAGTCTAATTTAACTAACAAGGAGAAGGAGAAGTCTAATTTAACTAATAAGAAGAAGGAAAAGTCTCATTTAACCAATAAGAAGAAGGAGAAGTATAATTTAACTAACAAGGAGAAGAAGTCTAATTTAACTAACAAGGAGAAGGAGAAGTCTAATTTAACTAATAAGGAGAAGAAGTCTAATTTAACCAATAAGGAGAAGTGTAATTTAACTAATAAGGAGAAGGAGAAGTCTACTTTAACCAATAAGGAGAAGGAGAAGTCTTATTTAACCAATAAGTAGAAGTGTAATTTAACTAATAAGGAGAAGGAGAAGCCCCATTTAATAAGGAGAAGGAGAAGTCTCATTTAACTAACAAGAAGAAGGAGAAGTCTAATGCAACTAATAAGAAGAAGGAGAAGTCTAATTTAACTAACAAGGAGAAGGAGAAGTCTCATTTAACCAACAAGGAGAAGGAGAAGTCTAATTTAACTAATAAGGAGAAGGAGAAGTCAAATTTAACTAATAAGGAGAAGTCTAATTTAACCAATAAGGAGAGGGAGAAGTCTAATTTAACTAATAAAAAGAAGGAGAAGTCTCATTTATCTAACAAAGAGAAGGAGAAGTCTAATTTAACTAATAAGGAGAAGGAGAAGTCTCATTTAACTAACAGGAGAAGGAGAAGTCTAATTTAACTAACAAGGAGAAGGAGAAGTCTAATTTAACTAACAAGGAGAAGGAGGTCCTAGCTGAGATGCAAGAGAATCTTGAATTCCGAGTGATGAAACCTGACAAAGGGGGTGGGATTGTGCTGATGGATACTATCATTTATGAAGGCAAAATTAATTAAATTTTAAGAGATACCAATAAATACTCCAGTGTATCTGTAAATGAAATTAATATTTCTTATAGAGTAATTGATGCAGTTTTGGAAGAGATGTTAATGGAAGACTTAATTGATTCCAAAACCTTTGCATTTTTAAAAGTTGACAAGCCTAGAATAACATCTATATTTGGTATACCGAAAACTCACAAGGATGAGAGGGACCCTCCTTTAAGACCGATAGTCTCAGCTGCGAGATCCAAAACACTTCCCTTAGCAAAATACGTGGATAGTAAATTAAAAAATATATGGTTGAAAAGAAAGGCATTATTGAAAGATTCCTGGGATCTTCTCAGGGAATTTAAGCATGAATTATATAGGGAAGATTTAACCTTTGTCACAGTGGATGTGATTGATTTATTCTCCAGCATACCATACACTGAAGGTATGAGTATGCTTGAAGAGATAATATTTGAAGACACTGAATTAAATCAAAAGAAGAAATTGGTATGTACTGGATTAATGTAATTAGTATTAAAGTACAATGTCATCTTTTGTAAAGGGGAATTTTACCAGCAGATACAGGGCCAAGCGATGGGAGCAGCATGTGCTCCCACCTCTGCCAACCTTGTTCTAGCCAAATGGGAAGAGAAATATGATTTGGGATCCCAATATGCAGTGTGCTTGACATTTTATAGGAGATTTTTAGATGATGTAATGATTTTATGGTTTGAGGCTATGCACAAGTTGGAAGAGTTCATGTATTACATAAACAACATTACTAATTTTTTTAAGATTTACCCACAAATGCTCAACAGAGAAACTTGAATACCTTGACGTAGAAGTATAAAAGACCCAGGGCAGATTTGAGTCAAGGGTCTATAGAAAGCCAACATTCTGCAATTTTTTTCTACACTATAATAGTGCCCACCCACCCCATTATAAAAGGAATATAGTGAAAGGCCTGTATGTACGTAGAAGCAGAATGACCTCCTCAGAAATGGATTTTCAGCATGAAAGTGAATTATTAGAACAATTTTTTTCTGAATGGGAGTATCCCATTGAGTTGATAAGAGGGGTGAAGGCAGAAATAAATGAGGGCATAAAAGGAAACTTTAAGCCCATACTAGGAGAGAATACTAATGAAGGTGATATACGCACGACTACCTCTGAGCAAAACGTTGGAAAAGCATTAGCATTGGAATTGAACGCCTTCTGCGGTTTAGCTAGAAAGGTTGTAACAACTGAATGGGAAAGGTTTGTTAACTTTACTGACCTGGAAGGAGTGTCTAGGGAACCCCTCAAAATTGTACATAAAAATTTTTTAAAGACTATTTTAGAAAATGACTGGAAAAGGAAGGAAGGAAACAGGAGAAGACGAGGGTCCTATAAATGTGGTCACTGCTCTTAATGTGTAAATATAGCAAATACTGGTCAGGTATTTATAGAACGTAGGGACAGACTGATTGAGGGCAAAGACTACTTTAACTGTGAATCATCTGGAATAGTGTACCTGGCTACCTGTGTGGAATGTAGATCCTTCTATATAGGAAAAACTGAGCACAAGTTAAAGGAGAAGGATCTATGAGCATAAATATGATATACAAAACAAAAAAGAAACAAATGCTGTATACAAGCACACCGAGGTATGTGAGAGCGAATTTCTTATTTTTTGTGGTGGAGCAAATAAAAACGGAAGCAAGTGGTGGACTGTGGGAAGAAAAAATTGAATACAAGGAATTGTGGTGGCAAATCACTTTAGATGCTGGTACGTCCCCTGGTTTAAATGATAATGTTTCCATTGCCCCACTACTTAAAATGAGATCAGCTAAATTGTGAATTGCAAAAGGAAAGGTTTCCTATTTGTGTGCATTCCCACTAAGGGTCACTAGAGGGAGCATTTGACAAAGAAATACTAAAAAGTTCACATAACATTTTAAATGCAAGCTTTTAAATTTTATATGTCTTTTAAAATTGTATTGTGTGAAGGTGAATACTTAGTTGTATTTATTTTTTATTTATTGATATGCACTTTTATTAACATTTGGAATGAAAATGTTCAAGTCTTTTAAGTGTGTTTTTAACATTTTATTTCACAAATGACAAGGCATGAGTTTTAAGCTTTTTTAATTACATTTATTTATTCAGGGTTGCTGATTGGATAATTTAAATATTAATTGATATAAATATGTGTAGTTTGGTATGAGTCTGCATCCGATGAAGTCTGTTTTAACTAGATGAAAACGCTGAGTTGGTGAAGCGAGTTTATGTGCCTTTATGTGTTTTGATTTTAAACCTTGCAAGCAGCTTGTGCGAATTAAACTTGGATTTCTGCATGAAAGAACAATTGACTGCTATATTTTCCTGTCAAGTGTACTTGTTTGGAGTTCATTCTATACATGCACACAATATGTCTCTCTCACACAGTACACCGACAGCTTAGCACTTTTCTCTTCATCATATGACACAGCGTATCTTCAACAAATTACTCGGGAATCCTTTACTGCTTGTGAAAAATGGCTGTGAAACTCTCAACTCAAGCTTAACCCCAAAAAGATCAATTTACAACTTTTCTTCCCCAATGCTCAGTTCCCTGAAAAAAACAACCTAAAAATATATTCCCTCAATAACTCTAATACTGAACTGACCACTCAAGCTAAATTATTAGATATGACAATAGATAACAGCCTTAAATTTGATTTCCATATACAATATGCCATTGAAAAACAAACCAAAAACCAGATTTACTCTACAGAACCAGAAAGTTACTAACTCCCACATCTAGAGTCACCCTAACAAATACTTCCTGCCTTCCCTTCTCTGTGGTGCTGCCATCATGACAGACCTCCAGACAGCACTTATACAAAAACTCGAACAATGCTACAATAAAGTTACCAAATTTGCTACCAGTACTCACTACCGTTCCCATCACTGTACTATACTAAAAGCTGTCAATTGGCTAGAACTACCCGTTACTTAAAATATGCACAGTTGCTCACTGCATACAAGACTATCCATTTTCTTGTCACCTGTACTTCCTTAAACGCAACCCTGCAGAAATATTACACCAGACGTTCACTGTGATCAAATGACCAAATACAATCTACTGTACACAAGCCCTACAAATCAGATGGACACTCTCTATACTCTTACTCTGTTGGTAAGTCTGGAATTCTGTCCCACAGCCATCAAAACAGACACCCTCTCTCCAATCCTTCAAACTCTTTATGAAGGACTGCTTAAACAATGAATGGCTCTGTTCATGCTCTGCCCCAGGAGATGTACTTATGCATTCCCTTCTCCAAGCTTAAGACCCATTGCTTATTGTACCCCCCCCTTCTTACCTATACTGTAAAATTCTCACTGTTGACTCCTCTGGCAAATTGTTTCATGTTCAAGTGCTATTTTGCTTGCTTTATCACTATTTAATGCACAAGCCAAGATCTCTCCTCCTACTCATCGAGTACTTATTACAGAAACTTTTCTCCTGCTTGTTATGAACATTTAATATAGAACAGGTTTTATTACTTATGGAACATAGCAAAAGTATATAACCGTTATTTCAAAAGTATCTGTATATCATGCTTGTCATAACTACTATATACGGATTTAATCACACATGCCTCATATTTCTCAGTAAATAATTTATCTGTTTTCTATACAGCCATAACTGGTGTGTATGGTTTCAATCATGTCTGCCTCCAAATCTTCTGTAAATATTTTCTTTGAGTAGACAATATTAGAATAATGTCTGATCTCATACTATCTAAAAATTTTACTTGTCTCTGGAGTTTTTCTCTCTGGGCCTCCTCTGAAAATGGGTGCTTACCCAGACAGACCATCCAGGTAAACAAATGTCAAATAAATAAATAAAAAATAAATAAAATAACTAAACCTCTCCAAATTTCTACAAGTGGCTCACTTCGTATATCAATGTTGTCATTAGGAGTCCTTACTTACCTCTTGGATAGAGAACAGTGGACTCCAAAGTGAAAGCTTACTGATCAGATGTATTAAGCTCATTTCCACAGATTCATCTTGTGAATCTCCAGCAATTGTTAAATTATTATAGAAAGAGAGTGGTAGACAGATTTTAGTAAATGTTCAGCAAGTGGTGGTAGCTGGAAAACATAGTTCTTAGCATTTTTGTAAACATCTATATATTTAAACCTTGTGTTTTGTGCTTCTTGTACAAGTGTATAATGGCTTGTATATTTAGTTTTAAAGTGCATTGTTTAATTGTATTTATTTCATGTAAAAATGGTATTATTTAATTCCCAAATCTTGTGATTGGCTGGTTATTTATATATATATATATTTTTTTTGTGTGTGTGTGTATATATATATATATATATATATATATATATATATATGTATGTATGTATGTATGTATATATATATATATATATATATATATATATATGTATATATATATATATATATATATATATATATATATATATATAAAGGTAATAACCAAAGTTGTCAAACTTTTGGCTGTTGGCGTTCATCTTTCTGAGAGTAACTAATTTGCTACAGCTGCTTTTGTGTAATGTGTTACAGTTCACTAATTTTATGAGTATTTAGCAATTGAAACCTTTGCGTGGCATATGGATCTGGCTGATGGCGAAGTGCCACCATAAAATTGTGTATGAACGTGAATACAAAAAGTCTTACTAAGTTTTATTTACTGCTGGAAAGACTGCACTAAAAAATACTGGATTTAGATTGTGCTGTGAGGAAAACCCTGGGAAGAATGTGCTTTCATTCCACTATTCATCTGTTGATTGCAAAGCTTATTTGGTCGTAACTAAAGTCAACAAACTGCATTTGAGATTTGTTTTAAAGGCCAAATTCCTTGCATACTATTTGTTGACAGAAGGGCTGATCATTAGTCAATGTCCCTATTCCTGACATGTTATTTATGACACAAGTGGAATTTTAAGGTTGCCTCTCACACCGTCATGTACCACAACATGTTTTTGACCCATTAACCCACAAGTAACATAAGGGGACAATTTCCTTCCCGGTAATCTATGTCCCACAAATACATTTTCCTGTCTCATGATCATCTGGAAGCACAAAGACATGGTTTTGTCCCTATAACCCACACGTACCACAGGCATATGGATTTCTGCCCTTACACATGACAGTGTGCCCTATAACTTTCATGTACTACAAACATATGAGTTCCTGCTATGTGACCCATATGTACCATAAACACTTGAACTCCTGCTTCATGACCCACATTTCCACAAAGGTATAACTTCCTATCCTATGACCTGGGTTTAAAAAAAATGGCATGGATGCCCGTCTCATCCACATCTACCACAAATATTTGGGTACCTTTCCTATAGTCCACATGTGCTACAAATATTAAGTCTTTTCCAAGTCCACATGTACTGCAAATATGTGAGTATCCTATGACCCACATATACTACAAACACATGGAATTTTGCCTCACAACTCATAGCTGGTACAAAGAAATAGATTCTTGTCCCATAACTCACATGTACCACAAACACAAAGTCTGCTCCTCATAACCCAAATATACTACAAATACATGGGTTCAAACTAAAGAGCAGAAAGGTGATACAAGCCATTCAGTAAAAACTGCAAGAAAGACCCAGCCAAGCTAGAGTCTTCACTGATGCAATACCTTTAGCATCTCATAGCAAAGGTCCATGGGATATATATAGATGGTCACTTAATTACATATAGTTTAGCTACATATTTACATACTAGGAGCATTATACAAAAATAAGCAAGTTCTCACCAAAGCAGCAAAGATTTCAGTAGCAAATTCCCACCTTATCTCCACCCTACTTTATGCCTCTTCAATATACACTAACCTAAGGCAATGCGATCTAAACAAGCTAGAGACCTGTTACAACAAAATCGCCAAATTTGCCGCAGGGGCATCCTACCGTAGTCACCACTGTCTCTCACTTGATGAACTGGGCTGGCTTGAACTCCCTCACCTCCTTCAATGGTATCAACTCTCACTCGCCCACAAACTAGTAAACCATCCACTAAATGTCCCATCCCTCCAGAATCTACTCCAACCCTATCGCACCACCAGACCACTAAGATCCAGCAACAATTTTTTTTAATTTATTTTTTTATTGTACATTTGGTGACTGGGCTAGTCTAACTGGATATATGTCCATTTTCAGTAGAGGCCTGGGGAGAAAAGCTCCACATTAATTATATAGCAAATAATGTACATAAGAATATAAGACATCAGAGGATAGTATCAAAAGTGGTTATACAAAATGGTTATTAAGCAAAAAACACCCTTATAGTTAGGCCTATGTTTCAATTACATGAGAAAAATTAAACACAGCAGGCAAAGAACAAAGAGCTAACTATTTACAAAGATCAATACAGGACTATATTCAAACAGTTTAAGCACAGAAGTTTAACACAGAAACTTAATAAATTATGAAAAGTTAATAGAGACAAGTGAGATTCAGTTGGTATTAGTACATAGGCATAGCCATTGTGAGTTAAGGAAGGTTTTTAACTGTTTTTTGAAAAGTGGAGTAGATGTGAGGGATGTTAGTTTACTAGGAAGCTTATTCCAATAATTTACAATAGAGTTAGTAAATAGACAATTGCAAGATTTGTTGTTGGATTTAAGGGTTGCAACTAGTAGCTTATTTGCTGAGCGTAGGGTACTCAGATTTTTATATGGGTTGATCGGGTTAGAGAGAATGGGAATATTTGTAGGATGACACAAGATTTTGTGGGTGATAGTTAATTTTTGAAAAAGAAGCTGGTTTTGGAGTTCCAGCTATCCCAGTTGTCTTAGGTTTTGACACTGGTGAGTATGGAAAGGGGATCTGGTGGTGAATCTAGCAATGTTGTAAGATGTGGCCTGCTTATTAAAATTGTATTTGGATAGATTAGTATAAATTGGGGAGGCGTAGAGAAGGGTGGAAAGTAGGTGAGTTTGGGCAATAGTAGTCCTGGCTGTAAGTGTAAGGAAGGGTTTTGGCCTATAGAGGGAACCAAGTTTTCTATTTACTGATTTGATGGTAAGGTTAATGTGAGTGTCAAAGTTGAGATTATGGTCAATTGTTACACCTAAGAGTTTGGTAGTTGTTTCAGGTGCTATTACAGTGCCGTTGTTTGATATTACTGTGAAGTCTATGGAGGGAGACTTCTGGGTAGGGGTGAATAATAAAAGTTTGTTTTTTTTCTGGGGTTAAGAAGAGGACAGCATTTGGAGAACCAGTTTTCAACTAAGGTAAACAGTTTTTGGGTGTTCGACTGGAGTTCAGCAGAAGATGCTGCAGTGCAGATTAATGTTGAGTCATCAGCATATTGAATACAGGTGGTTTGAGGTAGGGATGTTTTCAGGTCATTTATAAAAATAGAAAAGAGGAGGGGCCCCAGAGTAGAGCCTTGTGGGACTCCAAGGGAGATAGGGAGTAGAAGTAGATAGGTTGCTGTCCCAGAGGACTGCTTGTTGTCTATTTCCTAGATAGGATTTAAACCATTTGACTGCCTGAGTGTGAATTGAAAGTAAAGTAAGTGTATCTAACATTTAATGATGGTTTACTATGTCAAAGGCTTTAGAGAGGTCTAGAATGAGAACAGAGGAGAGCAAGTTGTTGTCTTGATTTTTATTAATAGTCAGAAAAGTATAGGAGTGCAGGTGCAATACTATGAAAAGGCCTAAAGCCGTGCTGGCAGTCAACTAAAAGATTATTTTGGAGGAGTTGATCAAGAAGTTGCTGGTGAATGCATTTCTCCATTATTTTAGCCAAAGGAGAAAGTAGAGCTATAGGACGGAAGTTAGTGAGTTCAGTTGAGTTACCTCCCTTATGTAGAGGGATAATATGTGAAACCTTCCAAAGGATTGGTATATAGCCTTCTGTGATAGTTCTATTAATTAAGATGGAGATGGGTTAGGCAAGTACTCTAGCTGCAAATTGCAGAAATTCAGCTGGAAGAAGGTCAGCAGAGGGGGTACATGGTTTTAGTTTATGAAGCTGGGAATGGATGAGAGAGGTAGGTACAGGTTGTAGTTGTAGGACAGGAGGTATGTTGGTTTGAGAGAATGTATTTGAGATGATGGCTGGAGATAAGGTACTTGCTAGTAACTGGACTGTGTCCACAAGGATCTATTAAAGGAGTTAGCAATTTGGCTAGGAGATTTCTGAGTAAAGTTAGCTGGAGTAGGAGTTTTGGAGTGCCATGGGTGGAGTAGGCTGTTTATACCTGACCAGAATTTTTGTGGGCTTTTATGTTGGGCCTGCTGGAGTTTATGATAGTAGTTCTTTTTGTCTTGTAGTATTGATTTTTTTGTGGAATTTTTCAGCTGTCTAAAGATTTCATGATCAGATGGGTTTTTAGTATTTCTCCATTTAGACCAGATTCTATTTCTTTGAAGCATTTTTGCCTTGTCTCCTTAGTGAGCCAAGGTGCAGGTTTGTTCTTAGTTCTGACAGTCTGAGAGGGGGCATGGTGTTCTAGGATTTGTATAAAACTTATTGTTAAAATAAGAGACAGCTTTGTCAAGTCGTAGGCATTTAAGGGGTGACCAATTGCAGGCTTTAAGTTCAGCTTGGAATCTTGCTGAGTTGAGATTTTTTTTATTACGGATAGTTCTGTAGATTATTTGGTTAGGTATAGTGGATTTTGTCTGGTAATAAAGGTAAGGTAATGGTCACTGATATCATCAGGCAGTATGCCTGTTTTATAGGAGAGGGGGTTACTGTTAACTAGTATCCAATCTAAGATGGCTTGCTTGTTGCTTGGTTTGTGGATTCTGGTGGGGGAGGTAATGGTTTGATTGAAGCCATATAGGTTTATGTGAGTGGTTGGTTGTGCTCAGCTACAACAGTTCCAGTCAATGTTAAAATCTCCAAGGAGTATGGTTTCTTGTGGGAGGGATGTGGGGAGCCAGTTGAGGACATTTTCGAGAGTATTAATGTTGTTTCCCGGCGGGATGTAGGAGCAAATTATATGTAATGATTTGTTAGCATTTACCTGTAGGTTAGAGATTAGGATTTCAGTGTTACTGGAAGAGGGAGGTTGAGTATTTAGTGGTTTAACCTGTAATTGAGGTTTATATAGTATTGCTACCCCACCACCCTTTTTATTTAGATGGTCAGATCTCAGGATGTTATAACCTGGTGGGATTATATCATTGACCTTAGTTACTGGTTTGAGCCATGTTTCTGTAAGACATAGGATATCAAAAGAGTGAACGTGTGGCAGGGCATGAAGTAGGGTTATTTTATTACTTAAGCTATGTATATTAAGGTGGCCTATGAGGAGGGAGTTATTGGCACTAGTGAAGATATGAGACATAATGGGTTGGTCAGAATGAGGAGCAGAGATAGTATTGTTTGGGCCAGGATTGGGATGAATATCTCCATGTAGTAATAGCGGTTGTAGAGGGCTATAAAGGTGTTTCAAGAGTTTAAAGAAGATAGGGATTTGTTTTCTAGTGTTAGAATACTTAATATGGGTTATTCTATGAAATTGTGGAAGAAGGTAGAAAGATGAGGATGTTATGTCATAGTGGGTTTGTAAGGCTAGAGGATTAAATTAAGTTGTTTGTTTTAAGGTGGGATGAAATATTGTAAGGGTAAGATGTTCATAGTAGGTGAGGTAGTGGGATAAGAATAGGGGAGTAAGAATAGTAAGAATGAGAAGGCCATTATAGAGGCCAGGCCTGCCTACAATAGGCATGGTTGGGACAAAGGGAAGACAGAAGCTGGGAGATATAAGATAGAAAAGAGAGGAGGTAAAAGGGTGGAGTTGTTAAAGGGAAAAAAGAATGAGGTAGATGGCGATAGCAGGTGATTGGATAGGTAAGTTAAAGAGGTAGTGAGAGCTATTGGATAATAGAGGATGGAGGTGTGGCTTGAGTAGTATAAGGTTAAGTGCACTGGGGGTGGGTGAGATTTGGGGGTAGGGTAGGGGAGCGGAGTGAGCCCGCAGGGCGAACAGAGCGGGTTGGAGCAAGTGAGGAATAGTGACAGAAACAATCAATGAAATAGCTGAATATAGCTAACTTTTTAGCAGTGCTAGGTAAGAGAGGAGTGCTAGAATATGTGTACAACAACAAGGACTAAAAGTCTGTAGGAGGAGATTGAGGGAAGCAGAAAAGGATTACAGCAAGTGCAGATAACTAGCAAGACCGCACAGTATTACAGAGTGGTTAAGGAGATAGACGTAAGGAATATTTCAAAGTCTAAAAAGGAGCCTAGGGAAAGGAGCCACCCAGTGGCCAAATGCAAAAATACAATTGAAAGTATTTAGGAAGAGGCAAAAGACAGAGGACAGAGCTGGTCAATACAGGTCAGGAGAGGCTAATACCATGAAGAGTAGAAGGGGGTAGGGCTGCTGGGTACCTGGTACAGGTGGAGATTTAATACAAATTATAAACTGTAATAAATGTCTAGGTTTTTGTTACAATACAACTTCTCAGCTTAGAAGAGAGGTCAGGCATATTTTCACTGATATATTGGATGGAAGGGATTTTGAGAAAAGGACAACAGCTTCCTTTAGGTTACGAATTTGATAGTTGACTTTGTGGTGGGAGGTCCTTGCAGGATAGACAGGTAGAATACACAGGCCTTATAGCAGGATAGGAGTTAAAAAGCTAGGTGGGTTAGGGAGATAAGAAGAAAGTAGCATATTAAAAAATGGACAGTGAATAGATTATAATATTCAACACAACTGAGGTAGAGAGGCAGATAAACAATGAACACACCCTACACATGCATCCCTATGTAGTAAGCTACAAATTACTTAGAGGATTGGTGCTCTGTAACAGCTAAACGCTAGTATGACATCTATAATCAGCATCAGGTTCAAATCATGTAGGTTAGATTAGAGCACTTTCTTTTAGTAGACGCTAGTATAAACCAGACTGGAAGGAATAAACAGTATCAAAAAGTAACATTGAAATAAATTGACAGTTTCTTATAGCAAACACTAGTAAAGATTAGTCTACCAGTAATAAAACAGTATCAAAACAGCAACATAATCTATGGATCATGAGTAGAATATAAGATAGTTAACATGGTCCTAGTGATGTTGAGCAAGTTAGGTTAAGCAGTTTACTACAACAAATGAAAATCTTTACTTCTGTCTATGTACTTGTGATAAGATTTAAACTAGCCTGAAACAGGGAGTTCTTCCAATACACAAATTGCAGACACTCACCAGTAAAAACAGACAGCGGTAGGCCAATGGGTGTAATATGTAGAGGGTAATTAGTTATCGGGGGCTACTCTAAACAGGGGGATACCGTCAACCTTTCAGCAAGAGAGCTGTTTCCAAGGCCAGGTGGAAGCAGGGAAGAGGAGAAGCTTCTTATACGCAGAGTTGTGTTACGCTGCTGCCTCTTAATTAAAGGGTAAAAGTAGCTACGGAAAAAGTGTAAAGAATGTGGCTGCATTTTACTGCATTTTTAGCGGGACTTCCAGAAAGTATATCAGGTTTCATAATAGACCTAGTACAGTATGTCCTGGCAGCGTTGTACCAGTCTACACTTACAAACGCTTTGTTTTCAGTGGCAGTTGCTACAGACAACATTATCAGTAGCAGCGACTACCAATAGAGGTGCCCACTACGTGAAATGCACTATCACAAATGCACAGCTGGTTTACAGCTGACATAGCGCACCAAGTAGGAAGGGTTAAGTTGTGCTTCAATACTATTGCCTATAGTAGTATGGTAACTAAGGAAGGTAAAAGTATGCAATAACAGCCAGCAACTTATGGGAGTTTGTGCATCCCTTCAAAGTTAGTACATCAGGAGTCAAAAGGAAAGTAATCCCGAAACAGCGTGCCCAAGCAGTGTTATGCCCTTCTGAAAAGCTAAGTCTTAGGATTGATAATTGGAAACACTAAGCCTTAGAACTGATAATTTGAATACAACAAAGTTTCCAAGAGTGGCTCGTTGTAGCAAAATATTCTCAGGCATAAATGCACAGCTGACTAGAAGCTAGATAGGGCTCCAGATAGCATAGTGTGCTTGAGATAAAGTATGTGGTGCACATACAGCCACGTGGAGGGGGGCAGTATGAGGTAGTTATACCAAAGAGCTGAATATACTGCCCCAGAAACCAACAGTTTAACCAAGGATTCAAATCAAAAAACACACTAAACCGTGTAAGTTAAGTTTGTCCTGATGAAAACATCAAGGTATATATACTTTTGTATACATAATTCTTGTTTTAACAATGCATATCTAATAAACTAGTGGTCGCTCAAATCACCTTTGAGGGAATTTCAAAACAGTGAATAGTACAGTCACTAAGCTCTACAAAATAGTAAGTGTATGGTCGCCAATATGGCGACTAATAGAGCGACTAATTAATCTGGAAAATATTGGCAGTCATACTGAATAAAGTGGAAATAAACACTAGGACAGGGATAGCCAGATTGGAGGCATTCTTAGTAGGATTTAAGCTACATAAAGCAATACTCTTTTTTGCACTGAGCAATCAACAGACATAGAAAAAATTATTGTAAAATACTGGTAGAGCAAACCAAGGCACAAAATCAATGAAAATATCATAAAAACGTTTTATTTGTGTGAGCGCTTTCATGGCTTAGACTTGCCGCTTCATCAGACATTCTAAAACCATTTTGACTGTTACATTTTAAAGAATTCTCTTGCCAGTGGCAACACATTAACAATCATTGTTTAATTAATCTATTAAAGAGACATGCCACATTTGACAAGCATATATATATATATATATATATATATATATATATATTATATATATAATAACACATAAATAAACTTATGTACATAAAAATTTAAGAATATACAATAACAAAACACTTCATAAGAACCTAACTTATAAACCATATATTATTTTATTTAAGCCTACTATTTTTTAAACCTCCTGTTCTTTAAAATAGGCTTGATGCATATTTTATCATTCAGCCCTCTACCTTTATTACCTCTCATTCTAATGATCCATCTCAGTTCAGTGGATTCCACCTTATTCTCTGTCACCCCCACAAACATTGCCATAGATTACCTCCAAAACCATAAATTTAAAATTATGAGATGCATCATTTAGTGCAATATGTTTAGCCAAAGCATTAGTGCATATAGAATTGTTTATACAATAAATATGTTCTCTTATTCTGTCACGAAAGTGACAATCTGTTTTACCTATATAAAAACTATTACAGGTCTGGCATATAGCTAAATATACTAAGTGGGTGGTATTACAATCAGCTCGGACCTGGAAATGGAGAAGTTTTCCTGTATCAGAATGTAAAAACTCACTCGAAATATCAATAAACTTACACCAGTTGCAGTTTTTACAAGGGAGAGTACCATTTACTTGATTTAAATCAGTATGCGTAGCTTTTTTAGGGAAGCATAATAATCTTTTCAGATTCTTTTTATTTTTATATGTAAACCTAGGTTTTCCGCCCACTATGGAGGCTACTTCTAAGTCAGTAGTTAGTATAGACCAATTATTTTTTACAACTTTCTCTATACTACGGATGTTTCCTGAATGTGTAAGAGGCATCATGAGCCGATGTTCATCTCTGACAATCTGCGAAGAATTTCTTCTTAGTCTATCTGAAAAATACAGTTTCCCCTCATTACTACGCGACTCTACTACCTTGTTTAAAACAGTGTCAACTTCTCTTTGGCTATAACCTCTTTGACTAAATCGCATTGAAAGGGAGAGAGTTTCTTTATTAAAGTCTGCATCACTAGCATTTAACCTGGATGCACGAAGGCCTTGGCTTTTGATAATATTGCGATAAATTTGTGGTGGATGCATACTTTTTCTATGTAAATAGTTGTTGCTATAACAACTCTTTCTTTAAGTTTTGGTAGAAAATGTATTATCTGGTAACCTAAAAATGGTTACATCCAGAAACTTTATAGAACTCATAGAATGACTGGTGGTGAATTTTAAGAATGAAGTAGATGAATTTAAAAATTCATAAAAATTTTAAAATGAATTTAAATCATCATCCCATAACAAAAAAAAAGGTTGTCCACAAATCTCCTATAAAAAAACAACTTCTGAAAATTTCGTGAGTATGTTTGCAACTTCTCATTGGGCCATAACAATATTAGCGTAGCTATTGGCACTAGAGGTGCCCATAGCTACGCCTTTTTCTGTAAATAAAACTGACCATCAAAAGTAAAAGCATTATTCTCTAAAATAATTTCCATAAACAAACATAATAATTCAATAAATGTAGTATTAAATTTTAATGGTTAAGGTGTTTGCCTTACAAACACAAGGTGCAGGGTTTGAGTCTCACAAGGGATAATTGACTAAGCTTAAAATGGCTCACAAAGGCAGTTAGCTTACTACTAACCTATGAACCTATGAACCTAACCTAACCTATTAATGCAAAGATATTCCTTACTGTATCTATACCTATATCATCTGGAATGCAAGTAAATAAAGACTGAACATCTAAGTTGACTAATAAAAATGAAGTAAATTTTTTGTCTTTCACAAAAGAATATAAATCACATAAAACATTTTTAGTATCAATTAAAACATACTTATTGTTGTTTAAAACACTTCAAAGCTGTTTCTCAAGGAAAATAGACATATTCTCTGTGCACCAGCCTCTGACAGATACTATAGGAATAAAGGACGGTTTATATGCATCTTTATGAATTTTTGGCAATCCTTGTAAACAAGGAATAGTGGGTTTATCACATACAAAATACTTATATTGTTCCATTGTGATGTTACGTCCTAATAAACAATCATTCAGAGTACTATTAACTCTCCGTATAATAACATCAACGTCTCTGTATCACTAAGCATGGACATCATCTCAATCACATAATAATTTCTATCCATCACCACTATCGGACCTCCTTTATCAGCAGGTTTAATAATTATTGAATTATTAGAAGATACGTTTCTAAGCGCTAAGCGCTCTGAACTGTTTAGATTAAAATTGACTTTCCCCATGTTCCTGTTGTTGAATAATGAAAGAATGTCATTTTCACATTTCTTCTCAAAGACTTCTACTGCTGCGATGTTACTTGGTATATAAATACTAGGTTTCCTAAACTGAGTATTATCCTTTCCAACAGTCTCATTACTTTTATATTGAACTTTTAACATAGTATTATGTGTGAACATTTTTAAATCAACAATACAATCTGTAATATCAGTCAACTGAGTGGGTATAAAACTCATACCTCTGTTTAGCAGAGAAATTTCCTCTGCTGACAATATATATGAAGAAATGTTCCAAATTAAGGGCTTGCTGGTTTCTGCCACATTTTCTTCAAGGTGTGGTTGTCGATATTGTTGGAGTTCAGTTTGTGTTTCGACCTGCCTCTGCTGAACGAACGTCTGTTGACAGGAGAGTTTATTGGAAAAGGGAAAGAATGACCATTCTTGTTTTGGTTAACAGTTCCATGTGGCTGTTGTTCAATGGTACCACTGCTCACTGAAGAAATAAGCGGGTGTGCACTGTTGTTGACATTGGTTGTATTATGGAACTTTGCTCCTAACATCCACATTGTTTTTTAAAATGTTTGTTGACACAGAAGGAGTGGGAGAGGCCATTGCCATATTCAAAGTTGTTCCTACTACCATTTCATCAGTGTTGTTCAAATTTGGCTGTTGGATTTCTTGGTTATCAGGCGCTTGCAATTACCTGATTGATGCTTTAGGCCAAGCAAAGACATGCCCACCTACAAAATCGGCGGTATCTCTATCCAATTTTTTCTGTTTTTGATGGAGTAGTTTACACTCAAAAGCTGTCACTGAATCCAAGGTGTAACAGAACTTTACATCTAACACATCAGCAGGATACTTGTTATATAATTCATTTTGTAAACTCATGACCGATGATAATAATCTTTCTTCCTCAGGTTTAAAAAAAACCTAATGAGTAGACGCATGTAGTTATAACTAAGTTCTAGATCCAATTTCTGCCACTGAATTAATAGTTACTTATATTGTTCACCATATGTGGGCATTTTTAGAATTCTTAAGCCTCTAGGTACTACTTGAAGCTCAAGACAAGCTTCAAAATGATAGCGTTGAAATTGCAAACATTTCAATTTATATAAGTTGTCTTCTATCTGAAACAAGTCTTTACGAAGAGCAGAAGCATCAAAAGTGTTACCTTGTTCCGATACAGGTTGACTGGAGGCTTTATACCCCAATAAAGTATTTTCAGTTAAATTCAGTAGCTTTGATAATCTTCCATTAGTCGGAATAGTTCCTTGTTTTTCTTTTCCAGGCACGTAGGATAACTCAATATCATTAGTACTTCCTTCTGCCATGGTAACCTCTGGTATAAACCAATTCAATGAAGAAAAAAGAGGATAAACATTCTCCAGAGGTATAAATGCACTCCCAGTTAAAACCACGACCGTGGTTAGTAGAACAATTATCGTAAAATACTGGTAGAGCAAACCAAGGCACAAAATCAGTGAAAATATCATAAAAACGTTTTATTTGTGTGAGCGCTTTCACGGTTTAGACTTGCCACTTCATCAGACATTCTAAAACCATTTTGACTGTTACATTTTAAAGAATTCTCTTGCCAATGGCAACCCATTAACAATCATTGTTTAATTACTCTATTAAAGAGGCATGCCACATTTGACAAGTATATATATATATATATATATATATATATATATATATATATATATATATATATACTAAAACATAAATAAACTTATGTACATAAAAATTTAAGAATATACAATAACAAAACACTTCATAAGAACCTAACTTATAAACCATATATTCTTTTATTTAAGCCTACTATTTTTAAACCTCCTGTTCTTTAAAATAGGCTTGATGCATATTTTATCATTCAGCCCTCTACCTTCATTACCTCTCATTCTAATGATCCATCTCAATTCAGTGGATTTCACCTTATTCTCTATGTCTCCCCCACGAACATTGTCTAGATTACCTCCAAAACCATCAATTTAAAATTATGCGATGCATCATTTACTGCAATATGTTTAGCCAAAGCATTAGTGCATATAGAATTGTTTATACAATAAATATGTTCTCTTATTCTGTCACGAAGGCGACAATCTGTTTTACCTATATAAAAACTATTACAGGTCTGGCATATAGCTAAATATACTAAGTGGGTGGTGTTACAATCAGCTCGGACCTGGTAATGGAGAAGTTTCCCTGTATCAGGATGTAAAAACTCACTCGAAAATAAAAATAAAAATCTGAAAAGATTATTATGCTTCCCTAAAGAAGCTACGCATACTGATTTAAATCAAGTAAATGGTACTCTCCCTTGTAAAAACTGCAACTGGTGTAAGTTTATTGATAGTTTGAGTGAGTTTTTTAATCGCTATGTAATCCAATGTAACTACTGTCTGTTTATTTTAATCTGTGGAGCCTTTCTCCCTAGGCCTCCACTGAAAATGGACCTGCGTCCAGTCGGACACTCCCGGTCAACAAATGTAAATAAATAAATAAATAAAATAAATAATACATGGCTTCTGAATGCCCATGACTGTTTTTTTTTTTTTTTTTCAGTTTTAAGTCTTTATATGTACATTTAGGCCAACAAAGCCAAACCTCACTAGCTGTATGCATGCACATTTTGGCCTTTTTTTACTTCATCAGCACAGAGAAAGTTTCTGCCTTGTGACTTGCATGTACTTCAGACTGTTTTCTGCCTTATGATCTTCACATACCACAAATGTAAGAGTTCCTGTCATATGACTAACATACCAGAAGCCTGTGGGTTCCTTCCTATGAGCCACATGTTCCACAAAGACACAAATTCCTGTTGGATGACCCACATGTACCACAGGCACACAGATTGCTATTTATTTAATTGTATTTGCTTACCAGGATGGTCCAGCTGGGACAGAAGTGCCCATTTTCAGTGGAGTCCCGGGGAGAAGAGCTCCACATGTAAAGGCATTTCACATACAATACAGAATTTACATTAATAAAGACATTTAATACATATTATTGGCAACTTATGCAATTGTTGAAAAAAAAAAGTACATAAGTAATCATTCTACAATCAAAGATATTATACATGCAATACAGAGTATATACATGAGAACATTCCATATGAGTAGTTTTCAGCTAGCAAAATTTATCTATAGGACACCATGCAGTGGGTGCAAAGCAGATATAGGAATTAATCAGAGACTAGGTACTTAAACTTTTCACATGCTTAGGAGGTGTAATAGCTGAGCGATAGGCTATATGAGTCCTGTTGTAGGAATCAGCAAAGTCGGTGGATATTGTTGCAGATATAAGTGGTGGCATGATATTAAGGTAAACTGCGAGAATACCTGAATGTCACAGCTGGTTCAATGGTAGATCTATAAGGGTTAGGAAGAGAAGAAAGTAGACAGGAGGGATCAATGATAGGACAATGAAGGTTGGCAGAACAGGGGAGTGGACAGGATGGAGAGGCGGAGTACGTAAAAGGTGGATGTGAAAGGAGGATGCCAGAGTAGTAGAGTGAAGATGAGAATGGTTGTGATGGTTGAAATTAGGTTGCATGAGATGTGATGATAGTCCATGTGTACAGCCAAGATGAGGAGAGGTGTTGTTTCAGAGATGTCTTGAAGAGGGTTACTGAACAGGTGGATCTAAGTGTTGGGGGGAGGGAGTTCCGAAGTTCTGCAATGGTAAAAGAGTAATGCATCTGGCCAGCCGAAAGTTTGGGTTTTTCTACATTTATGAGCAGTTGGTTGTTGGATCAGAGTGGTCTGTTAGGATGGTATAAAGTAAGTATAGAAGATTGTGCAGGGCACATGTATGGATTATGATGAATGAGTTTGGGAGCTGTCGTTAGTTGGATAAAGGTGAGATAGTTGGGGAGTTCAAGCCATTTTAGGTTGCATAACGATAAGCAGTGGTGGGATGAGTAGGAGGCATTAGTTACAAACTTAGCAATTTTGTTGTAGCATGAGTCTAGTTTGGACTTCAGAGAAGACTGAATGCTGGTGAGGTGGGGGGCACTGTATAAAAGAGAGGGTAATAGAAAAGAAGAGGCAAGGGAAAGTCGGGCTGATGCACTGAATAGATGTTTGTGTCAGTAGAGAGTGCCAAGCTTTTGAAGTGTCTTTTTGACACTGGACTGGATGTGCAGGTGGAATGTGAGGTTTTTGTCTATGTTGACACCTAGGAGTTTTGTGCTAGGTACAATGTCGATGGTGGTACCATTTAGGGATTGAATGAAGTTCTCTTTTTGTAGGGGTGTGGACTTTTTGGGGGAAAAGATTACTAGTTTGGTTTTGTTGGGGTTCAGGGCAAGATGATTATTAGACATGCAAATTTCAGTGGAGGTGAGGGCATTTTGGGTGAGTTTGTGTAGTTCTGAGGTGTTGTTTGCAGTGCATATGATAGTGGAGTCATCTGTGTACTGGATGACTGAGCCTTGAGAGAGTGCGGTGTGGAAGTTATTGATAAATATGCTAAACAGAAGTGGGCCTAAAATGGAGCCTTGAGAAACACCAGTGGCGGTGTTTAGGAAAGACGAGTAAGAGTTCTGCCATTTAGTTGAGTGTTGCCTGTTAGTGAGGTAATTAGTGAACCAGTTTAGAGTTTGAGGTGAGGTACCTATGTTAGAGAGTTTTGTTAGGAGGACAGAGTGGGATATACTATTGAAAGCTTTAGAAAGATCAAGCAATAGTGAAGATACAATTTTACCAGCATCACAGGCTCGGTTGACAGTGTCCATGAAGGATATGAGGGCAGTGGTGGTACTTTGTCCTGGCCTAAATTTATGTTGGGTGGGGGAGAAGATGTGGTTGTGAGTCAGATGGTGAAGTTGAGAATGAATACATTTTTCCAAAATCTTAGAAATGGGTGATAGTATAGCAATGGGGCAGAAGTTGGCGGTGTCTATGTTGGGGCCCCCTTTGTGTAAAGGGAGGATATAAACTTTTTTTTAAATGATGGGCACATAGGATTCTTGGATAGATCTGTTGAGAAGTATGCTGATAGGGTAAGTGATTGAGCTGGCTGAGATTTGCAGGTATTTGGCGGGTATATTGTCAGGGGCATTTGTGCATGGTTTGAGTTTTAGAAGCAATTTTTTAATAGTCAAGGTGGGTATAGGTGACAGTAAAGTTGTGAATAGGGGATGTACTGGTGTTAGCTCTGAAGAGGTCTGTGGTGGACAAGTTGATCTTGGGAAAGGTAGCTGTTAGGTTGGCTAGAGTATCTATGAAATAGAAGTTGAAGGTTGCAGCAATTTCAATGGGTGTTTTATTTGGGTCTGGGCAAGGATTATTACTAGAGCCTGGGTTTAATAAAGAGTTGAGAGAGCTCCAGAATTTATTTGGGTTTTGCTTGTGCTGATTTTGTAATGCAAGGTAGTGTTCTTTTTTGTTTTGTAGTACTAGGTACTTAACCTGGTTTTGGAGCTGTTTGTATTGGGTGAAGTCAGATGAGTTTTTGTTTTTTTGCCCGATTTTCCATGATTTCTCTCTGCATTTCATGAGATCCTTAGTGGATCTTGTTAGCCAACTGGCATGGTTGGTCTTTACTCTCTTTTGTCTAAGGGGAGCGAGACTGTTTAGTATGCTGAGGAAGGTTGAGTTGAAGAACTCAACTGCCTCATCAAGGGGAAGTGATTTTAGTGCATTTGATAATACAGAAATACCATGAGCATATGCTTTCCTGTCTGATGACCCATATATATCACAGAGACGTGTTCCTGCTTGTTAAGCCACATGTGCCATGGACACTTGAGTTTTTGCTTGATGACACACATGCACCACAGGCACATGAGTTCCTGACAGATTTATTTATTGATTGATTGATTGATATTTGTTAATCAGGTACGTGAACTGGTATACTGACCCTATTCAGTTACAACTCAGGCATGGGGTGCAATGAAAACAAAGAAACAGAGGAGAGAGAGAATATACATAATTGCACAACTGTTTACAGAGAATATAAAATTTCATACATTTGCACAGAACTTCAATTAGATTCATACAGTACACAGAGATGTATGCAGCTTAGATCAGGAAACACAGCCGATAAAATCATCTGTTATAATGAAAGCAGCTGCATATGTATTCAGTAAGGAGATATTCTTTAAGAGACTCATTAAATCCCTTGAAAGTTTCCTGATTTGTGATTTCAACAAGCAGGTACTTCCATGTAGAAGGCTCAAGTCTGGGGAATAGCCTGTCTCCCAGTGCAGTTTTGAAGCATGGGAAAATGAGAGACATAATTATTTTGCAAGCCTTTTGAGGTTGTAGGTGCTATCCTGCATATACAGTTTTGTTTTCATGCTTTATTACTGGGTAAATTAGAGACATAAGTAGAAGTGTAGCCCTGTTAGAAAGCCAATCAGATTTCTCTAGTAGTTTGCAGGGGAGGAGTAAGTGGTCATCAGCCAGATGTATATAAATGCAAATTGTGTTTTCATTTATTTGCAATCTTTGAGTTTTGTAAGAAAAATGCAGGATAAGAAGTGGGAGTCTATATTCCAGTTTTAGCAGCAGTACATTTTTTCTTCCCCTCCCCACATCATTCTTTGGCACTCTGCAATTAACCCTCCAATGAAATTTCCTGCAAGTAAGGAGTTGCACGGCTGTGAAATAAGTAAATGCCAAAGAAAAACGCCAGCAACTGGTGAACTGCTGTAATAGTAGTTTAATTGTAAACTACCAAAGCACCATAAAAGCTCCAAAACATACCGGTTTCGGCCCGGATTCAAACCTTGCCTTCTTCAGTGTATAACAGTAGAGCAAATCAGAAAGTGCTTTTATATGATACAAAATTCTGTGATTGGTTAAACAAAAGCTGTCAAGCTCATAAATATTTAACAAAATTGTATACCTTCCATATATATTAAATACACTACAATGAGTTGTAAATGGAAGATATAACAAAGAGATGTAACAAAATACATGAAAATAACATACTATGCTCAAAGATGTACAACAAAAAATAAATACTTGTACATATGTATTTATAAACATTCATTGAGTCCTGGGTTAAATAAAGCACCAAGTTTGGTGATCCATTTCTTTTCTTTTAGATCAAGTTTTTTATGCCAGCCACCTTTATTGGTTCTATCACCAATAATTTTATCAATGATTGTAAAATGAAATTGTGCCTTGTTGTGTATTAGTGTGTGTTTATATAATGCATTAGATGTTTTTTTGCATCTAATATCACTCAAATGTTCCGATACCCGTAACCTAACAGGTCGAGAGGTCTGCCCAACATAAAATGAGTGGCAACTGCAACATGCCATATAAATGGCCCAATCAGTGTTGCAATTAGCAAAAAATTTTATATCAAAAACTTTGTTGCTATTTCTACTAGTAAATTCTTTTGTTTTTGCCATAGATTTACAGTTAACACAGTGACCACAGGGGAAACAACCAATAAGTTTATCCCCCAAAATAGTTGTTTGATATACATTTGGTAAAGAGGATTCAAAGTGATGTTTGTAATGATTAAAGTATCCCGCTAGGTTCTTGCCTTTCCGAAAGGAAAATAAACATTTATTAGAAATAATGGATTTAGTTTTAGCATCTGCTTCCAGTATATTCCAATTGCCCTTAATAATATTCATAAAATTGCTAGTATTTCTACCATATGTTGTTGTGAAACGCAATATATTTGTCTTGGTAGATTTCTTTTGGTACGTCAACAAATTTGATCTATGTAGACCTAAGGCATGATTATGAGCCATTGTAACATACCCTGAACTATAACCCCTGTCCATAAATCTATTGTACAGATCTTGAGCATGATGACCAAAACTGACATTATCAGAACAGTTTCTTCTCATTATGATAAATTGTGATTTTGGAATGTTTTTCGCGATATGTTTTGGATGAAAGCTGGAGGCGTGGAGAATAGTGTTATACTGGGGAAATTTCCTGTAGGTTTCGGTTTTTAAAGTATTATCCATATTCCTTGTTATCAAAACATCCAAAAAAGTTATGGATTTTTGATCATAGGTAATGGTAAATTTTATTCCCCATTTGTTGTCATTCAGGTATTCCATAAATTCATGAAGATATGAAACATCCGATCTCCACACCATCCAGCAGTCATCCAAATATCTTCACCAGATATCTATATCAGGTAAAAACAGATTATGAGTGTCATCATAAATCATAATATGTTCTATATAAGCCATAAATAGATCAGCATATATAGGGGCAAAGGATGCCCCCATAGCTGTACCACTGATCTGTAAAAAACATTCCTGATTATAGAAAAAAACGTTTTTGGTCAATACATGCTCAGTTAGATTTAACAAAAAAGTATTGAATCCTGGTTGGTACATGTTGGATTGATGTAACCAAAATTCAATAGCATCAAGTCTGGCCCAGTGTGGAATATTTGTATATAATGAACACACATCCAAAGTACAGAGCCACCAATTCGGATCTAACTGCATATCATCGACAATACCCAAAAATTGAGTAGTGTCCTGTATGCGTGATCTCACAAAAGATAGCAAAGGTTTTAAATACATAGTCAGAAATTCCAAAAGGGGTTCAGTAAGTGAGCCCATGCCCGACACAATGGGCCTACCTGGCGGATGTAAGAGATCTTTATGTATTTTAGGTAGAAAATAGATATATTGTCTAATGGGGTCAGAGATTGTTAAATGGTTTAATGTTTTTTTAGATATAATGCCATTATCAAAGGCAGAGTATAGAAAATCATCTATTTGTTTCTTGAATACTGGGGTAGGGTCAAGTGGCATTTTTGTGTAATACCGAGCATCATCCAATTGCTTGTGTGCTTCAATATCATAATAACTCCAATCTAACACTACCACTGCCCCTCCCTTGTCTGCATTGATAATCACCAAATCCTTGTTACGTACTAATTCTTCCAAACAAGATTTTTCAACATCAGTCATATTGTTGGACATTGGTAAACAATGATTATACTGAAAGTGTAGCTCATTCAATACACTGCGCAAAAATAGATTAACAATTGGATGCATGGGAGGTGTGAATGATGAGGTGTGATATTTGAAAGAATCCATTTGTGATTGTTCACCATCTTCTTTATCCTGAAAGAATAATTTAAGATTCATGAGTCTACAAAACGAAAATAAATCTTGTGTAAAATTATCCTCAGACACAAAAAAACCCGGAATAAAAGATAATCCTTTATTAAGTAGTGATATTTGTTCGGCTGTTAGTACAGTATTTGAAATATTGTATACATTGTTTACTTGTTCGACAGTATTTGCATCAAGTTTTGTAGACTTGTAACTTTTCCTGTGCTTCCTACCACCCCTCCTCCCTCTGTGTTTCCTAAAGGGGATATATTGTTTTTCCATTTGGGGTTTGGGGAATCCAAAGTGGACTGTGTCTCCGTGTCTGTCCCTGATGACGTATCATAGTCAGTGGATTCAACATTACTACCACGTCCTTTAAGTATAGAACGCGGACGTTTCCTTTTGAAATTAGATGGATTTTTATTTTTGTTATGCCCATCTTGGAATCTAACATGTCTGATGTTTTTAAAAGGTTGCCCCTTCTCATAATCCAAAAGGTCACGAGAAAATGTTTTAATTTTTCTCTCCTTCAAAATAGTATCAAAACTCAATAGTTCTGTACTCAATTTGGATAATAGAGCAGGAAAAAAAGTTTCATTTTGATAATGATTACATTCCTCAATGGATTTTAACACTTGACTAGTTTCTTTATCAATAGTTCTAGTATAATAATCAGATAAAGAACTAACAAACTTCATTGAACATTCTTGTTGGATTAGAGCCCATTCTGTCATTAAATTTTCATCAGGGTCTCCCACCAAGGGTTGAATTTTGACCCTGAGACCCCTAGGACAAATGCCCTTAGCCAAATAAGCTTTAAGTAATTTATGGTGCCAAACACTAGATCTGAGAGTTTTCATGTTTTTATTAAGTTCAGCAAAATGTTTTTCACATTTTTGTTCAGGCTTCATGGAAATAGTACTACCAGAGGCCATGGATTCATTACCAATACCAAAAGGTGCAAGATCATCCTTATCTGCTGATAGATCCAAAAGTATTTTGTTTAAATCCATAATTTGTATATATTATTCAAATTATTACCACGTCCTGTAATTAGATCAAATAATGAACAGACAATAATGGCCATATACTATCGATGCATAAATGATGCACCCTATAGCCACGTCATGTACAGGACAATAATGGTACAATAAAATCAACAAAAGTTAGAATGAAATAAATTGCTTGGCACCCAAATACTTAGATTAATATGAACATGAAACAAGATTTATTTTAGTGGTCCCAGAGTCAAAAAATGGGCCTTACTGCAGAACCTAAATAATTCAATGAAGTCTTTAAAGTTTATCAAAACCTAATGACAACTTATAAGTTCACAGTTTAAAATTATATCTAAGGTAGCTAACAGAGTGATAAATATATCACTGTAGTTGCCCAAGTGAATCTATAATCGAAGTAAACAGCCCACTTTGTAAAGTCAATCTCTTAAATACTTAATAAGATAATCTAATAAACCCCCTAACAGCTAACAGATGGTTTGCAAGAAAAAGTTTTAAGAGATGGTATACATAGCAACAAGACTAAACTCAAAATGCAATTAACATATTTATAATATTTCAAACAATGTTAGCATTCATAGGGCACATCAACCCAATGATCAAGTTGACCAATAAATTGCTATATCAATTATTTCAATTATTAATGCTACAGTATGCAAATAATAGGAATGATTTTTATAAGATATTGTTATATTACTCAAAAAAATTTAAGTTACTATCATTACCTATGCATTTATATAGCATAATAAACATACTATTTTGAGCAAAAAGTTGTTAGTTTGTATAAGAACAGTTGGTCTATATTCCACTTGACCACTAGAAGGGCATGATATATAAGCCCTAATATTGAGTAAATAATGTTAGCATCAAAATGAAACAAACAAAATAATCTCTTTGTTTTTGTTAAGAGATTGCTAATATTGTCATACTCATAACAGTAACAAAAACAGTAATCATCATCAGTTATTATTAATCAAAAAAGAGATGAAAATCATCCAGTCATTTTTAACTAACATACACTCATATAATTGTATTTATTACTGTATTAATATCGATGTAATAAAATGTCCAAGAGGCCAATATAAAGCTCAGTTCTTACACAAAATGTTTCCACTTCTGATTATATTTCCAAATGGAAAATACAGAACATAAGCCGCCAGATGTAGTTCAAATATATTGAAGAGAGTCAAATCATAATGGGTACACACCAAACACTGATAAAATAAACCAATCTGAAAAATATAACAATCCCAATGTCAGATGCAATGATTTTCCTTTTTCATACAGTAGGTTTCGCACCAAAGATAGCGACTCACTACATAACGTATCTACGCCCTTCAATAAATAGCATCCAACGGAACCGTTCACAGATGTAAAAAACCAACCCAATAGTTGTAATCACTTGTAGATGAAATCAGTGCCCACATGCATATGAAACTATCTGGGTAATAATTGCACAGAAGCCGTTAGTCGCACTGGTCACAATTCACCACTAGTTCCAATGTTAGATAATGGGAAAGCACCTATCCATAATAGGAATTATCATTTAGATATAATAAATTCCATTCAAAAGGTGTAGAATACAGATGAAAGGCGTCTCACCATATAGCATAAAGGGCCTTTCTATAATTACCATCAGCCACTGTGTCAATGACGCTGATAATAATATAGCATGGTACGTAGATCTTTAAATCAAATAACCAACTTAACACAATTTAAATGATAAGTGCATAAATGTCGTTGGTAGCGCTGGTCATAATTAACCGCTGGGCAAAAGAAATAATAGTCTTAATGCATAATGATAATGCAGCAGCTGCCCACAAGAAGAGTTCACATAAATAAGTAGATTACAATAATTTTCTTTTAAATGTGATGAATTCCGCACCAGAACTATTAATATGAAGTGCAGATAGATGTCGTCTCACCACACAATATATTCCGACCCATCAATGGTTAGCATCAGCCACGATGTAGTTGGTGCTGGTTAAAACAACATGGCGCATGGCTCGCAAAATCTCATAACCAACTTGGTCCAAAAAACAAGTATTTAACTCAGTCAGATAAACATTGGGCATAGTATATCCAATAGTCCTGCAACTCGAATATCAATTTAAGTTGCAAAGTGACCATTGACAAAATAAACCACCAGAAAAGATTCGACGGTTAAACAAACACGCCGACACAGTCCACCACGATTTCCCCAGCAGGAAGTGAACCAATGTGAACCCTCCAATGAAATTTCCTGCAAGTAAGGAGTTGCACGGCTGTGAAATAAGTAAATGCCAAAGAAAAACGCCAGCAACTGGTGAACTGCTGTAATAGTAGTTTAATTGTAAACTACCAAAGCACCATAAAAGCTCCAAAACATACCGGTTTCGGCCCGGATTCAAACCATGCCTTCTTCAGTGTATAACAGTAGAGCAAATCAGAAAGTGCTTTTATATGATACAAAATTCTGTGATTGGTTAAACAAAAGCTGTCAAGCTCATAAATATTTAACAAAATTGTATACCTTCCATATATATTAAATACACTACAATGAGTTGTAAATGGAAGATATAACAAAGAGATGTAACAAAATACATGAAAATAACATACTATGCTCAAAGATGTACAACAAAAAATAAATACTTGTACATATGTATTTATAAACATTCATTGAGTCCTGGGTTAAATAAAGCACCAAGTTTGGTGATCCATTTCTTTTCTTTTAGATCAAGTTTTTTATGCCAGCCACCTTTATTGGTTCTATCACCAATAATTTTATCAATGATTGTAAAATGAAATTGTGCCTAATACACTAATACACAACAAGGCACAATTTCATTTTACAATCATTGATAAAATTATTGGTGATAGAACCAATAAAGGTGGCTGGCATAAAAAACTTGATCTAAAAGAAAAGAAATGGAAATGTTATTTTCATGTATTTTGTTACATCTCTTTGTTATATCTTCCATTTACAACTCATTTAATGACAGAATGGGCTCTAATCCAACAAGAATGTTCAATGAAGTTTGTTAGTTCTTTATCTGATTATTATACTAGAACTATTGATAAAGAAACTAGTCAAGTGTTAAAATCCATTGAGGAATGTAATCATTATCAAAATGAAACTTTTTTTCCTGCTCTATTATCCAAATTGAGTACAAAAAAAAAAAAAACCTTTTTTAAAATTTTTGAAGTTTTTGGGGTAAA
>NC_056733.1:875372905-875393429 GCF_019279795.1 Protopterus annectens
CCTTAACTGTGAATTATCTGAATAGTAAACAATTGGTTACCTGTGTGTGGAATGCAGTTTCATACAGGAAAACTGAGCGAAGTTTAGAGAAGATCTAGACATAAATATGATATACAAAACAAAGGAAACAAATGTCTATGTTGCCATTGCTCAAGGTATGTGAGAGCGACTTCTTTATTTTTGTGGTGGAGCAAATAAAACGCAAAGGCAGGGACTGTGGGAAGAAAAAAATGGAATACACACTGTGGTGGCAAATCACTAGATGCTGGTATCCCTGGTTTAAATGATAATGTCTCTACTGCCTCACTACTTAAAATGAGATCAGCTAAATTGTGAATTGCAAAAGGAAAGGTTTTATTTGTGTGCATTCCTACCATGGTCAAATAGAGGAAGACGGACAAAGAAATACTAAAAAGTTCACATAACATTTTAAATGCAAGCTTTTAAATTTTATATGTCTTTTAAAATTGTATTTTGTGAAGGTGAATATTTAGTTGTATTTATTTTTTATTTATTGATATGCATCTTTATTAACATTTCTGGAATGAAATGTCCAAGTCTTTTTATGTGTTTTTAACATTTTATTTCACAAATGACAAGGCATGAGTTTTAAGCTTTTTTAATTACATTTATTTATTCAGGGTTGCTGATTGGATAATTTAAATATTAATTGATATAAATATGTGTAGTCGGTGCATGAGTCTGCATCTGATGAAGTCTGTTTTAATTCAGATGAAAACGCTTGAGTTGGTGAAGCTTAAGTTTATGTGTTTCTATGTTTTGATTTTTAAACCTTGCAAGCAGTTTAAAGTACTAAATTTGGATTTCTGCATGAAAGAAACAACTGATCAGTTATATTTTCTCTGTCAGGGGTACTGTTTGGAGTCCATTCTATACATGCAACACAATAATATGTCTCTCACACAGTACACCGATAGCTCAGCACTTTTTTTATCTTCATCATATGACCCAGCGATCTTCAACAAATTACTCATAGGAATCCTTACTGCTTGTGAAAAATGGTCAAGTAAACTCCCAACTCAAGCTTAACCCCAAAAGATCAACTTTAGGAACTTTTCTTCCCAATGCCTGAAGTTCCCTGAAAAAAACGAATTTAAAATATATTCTCAATAACCCTTAATACTGAACCTGACCACTCAATTTGCTAAAATTATTAGATATGACAATGGAGATAATAGTCTTAAATTTGATTTAGCATACAATAATATGCCATTGAAAAACAAAACCAAAAAACTAGGCTTACCTCACAGAACCAGAAAGTTCACTGACTCCCACATCTAGAGTCACCCTAACAAATACTTCCTGTTTCCTTCCCTGTGGTAAAGGCCATCATGACAGACCTCCAGACAGCACTTTCCTATACAAAACCCAAACAAAGGGTGGCGCAGAGTGGTATGCAGTGTTAATGCTTATCGCCTTACAGCAAGAGGTCTCTGGTTCGATTCTCGGCCTTTGGGGTGCTTCTGTGTGGAGTTTGCATGTTCTCCCCTGCATCTGCTACAGCAGTTTCCTCCTCACTCCAAGCCTCTCCCACATTCTAAAGACATGCTTCTGGAGATTTCTCCCCAGGCTCTACTGAAAATACCAGGATCTCAGGAACCTAGTCGGACATTCCCGGGTCAACAACATGTTAATAACTAATAAAAATAAATAAATAACTGTTGCTATAATAGCGTTAATAAACCCATACCATTACTCACTACTGCTCCCATCACTGTACCATACTAAAAGTTGTCAATTGGCTAGAACCACCTGCTATTTAAATATGCATACAGTTGCTCACTGCATACAAGATTATCCATTTTCTTGTCACCTGTACTTCCTCAAATGCAACCTGCAAAATATTACACATAATCAGACGCTCACCGTGATCAAAATGTGACCAAATACAATCTACTGTACACAAGCCCTACAAATCAGATGGACACTTCTATACTCTTACTTAGTTGTAAGTCTGAAATCTCTGTCCCCACAACCATCAAAACAGACACCCTCTCCAATCCTTCAAACTCTTTATGAAGGGACTGCTTAAACAATGAATGGTCTGTTCACTATGCTCTGCCCCAGGAGATGTAACCTTCCTATGCATCCCTTCTCCAAGCTTAAGACCCATTGCTTATTGTACCCTCCCTTTCTTACCTATACTGTAAAATTCTCACCGTTGACTCCTCTGGGCAAATTTTTTCATGTTCAAGTGCTATTTTGCTTGCTTTGTCACTATTTAATGCACAAGCCAAGCTCTCCTCCCACCTGTTATTTAGTACTCTATTACAGAAACTTTTCCTGCTTGTTATGAACATTTAATATAGAACAGGTTTTATTACTTATGGAACATAGCAAAAGTATATAAATCGTTATTTCAAAGTATCTGTATAATCATGCTTAATGGCATAACTACTATATAATTTATTTAATCAATGCCCATATATTTCAGTAAATAATTGTTATCTGTTTTATAACTGTTGTGTATGGTTTCAATCATGCTCTGCTCAAATCTTCTGTAAATATTTTGAGTAGACAATATTAGAATAATCAGTCTGATCTCATACTATCTTAAAAATTTTACTTGTCTCTGGGAGTTTTCCTCTGGGCCCTTCTGAAAATGGTGCTACCCAGACAGACTATCCAGGTAAACAAATTTCACAAGTGGCTCACTTATATCATCGTTGTCATTAGAGTCCTGCCTACCTCTTTGAGAGAGAGAAACAGTGGACTCAAAGTTGAAAGCTTACTGATCAGATGTATTAAGCTCATTTCCACAGATTCATCCCTGGTGAATCTCCAGCAATTGTTAAAATTACGGTGGCAAAGAGAGTGGTAGACAGATTTTAGTAAAATGTTCAGCAAGTGGTGGGTAGCAGGAAAACATAGTTCTAGTATTTTGTAAACATCTATATTTAAACCCTTGTGTTTTGTGCTTCTTGTAAATAAGTGTATAATGGCTTGTATATTTAGTTTTAAAGTGCATTGTTTAATTGTATTTATTTCATGTAAAAATGCTATTATTTAATTCCCAAAGCTTGTGATTGGCTGGTTATTAATATATATATATATATATATATATATATATATATATATATATATATATGTATAAGGGTAATAACCAGAGTTGTCAAACTTTTGGCTGTTGACGTTCATCTTTCTGAGAGTAACTAATTTGCTACAGCTGCTATTGTGTAATGTATTACAGTTCACTAATTTTAAGAGTATTTAGCAATTGAAACCTTTGGAGTGGCATATGGGTCTGGCTGATGGCAAAGTGCCACCATAAAATTGTGTGTGAACGTGAATACAAAAAGTCTTACCAAGTTTTATTTACTGCTGGAAAGACTACACTGAAATATACTGGATTTAGATTGTGCTGTGAGGAAAACCCTGGGAAGAATGTGCTTTCATTCCACTATTCATCTGTTGATTGCAAAGTTTATTTGGTCGTAACTAAAGTCAACAAACTGCATTTGAGATTTGTTTTTAAGGCCAAATTCCTTGCATACTATTTGTTGATAGAAGGGCTGATCATTAGTCAATGTCCCTATTCCTGACATGTCATTTATGACACAAGTGGTATTTTAAGGTTGCCTCTCACATCGTCATGTACCACAACATGTTTTTGACCCATTAACCCACAAGTAGCATAAGGGACACCTTCCCGTAATCTATGTCCCACAAATACATTTTCCTGTCTCATGATCATCTGGAACCACAAAGACATGGTTTTGTCCCTATAACGCACGTGTACCACAGGCATATGGATTTCTGCCCAGTACACATGACAGTGTGCCCTATAACTTTCATGTACTACAAACATATGAGTTCCTGCTATGTGACCCATATGCACCATAAACACTTGAACTCCTGCTTCATGACCCACATTTCCACAAAGGTATAACTTCCTATCCTATGACCTGGGTTTAAAAAAAAATGGCATGGATGCCTGTCTCATCCACATCTACCACAAATATTTGGGTACCTTTCCTATAGTCCACGTGTGCTACAAATATTAAGTCTTTTCCAAGTCCACATGTACTGCAAATATGTGAGTATCCTATGACCCACATATACTACAAACACATGGAATTTTGCCTCACAACTCATAGCTGGCACAAAGAAATAGGTTCTTGTCCCATGACTCACATGTACCACAGACACAAAGTCTGCTCCTCATAACCCAAATATACTACAAATGCATGGGTTCAAACTAAAGGGCAGAAAGGTGATACAAACCATTCAGTAAAAACTGCAAGAAAGACCCAGCCAAGCTAGAGTCTTCACTGATGCAATACCTTTAGCGTCTCATAGCAAAGGTCCATGGGATATATATAGATGGTCACTTAATTACATATAGTTTAGCTACATATTTACATACTTGGAGCATTATACAAAAATAAGCAAGTTCTCACCAAAGCAGCAAAGATTTCAGTAGCAAATTCCCACCTTATCTCCACCCTACTTTATGCCTCTTCAATATACACTAACCTAAGGCAATGCGATCTAAACAAGCTAGAGACCTGTTACAACAAAATTGCCAAATTTGCCGCAGGGGCATCCTACCGTAGTCACCACTTGTCTCTCACTTGCTGAACTGGGCTGGCTTGAACTCCCTCACCTCCTTCAATGGTATCAACTCTCACTCGCCCACAAACTAGTAAACTATCCTCTAAGTGTCCCATCCCTCCAGAATCTACTCCAACCCTATCACACCACCAGACCACTAAGATCCAGCAACAAATTTTTTTTATTTATTTTTTTATTGTACATTTGGTGACTGGGCTAGTCTAACTGGATATATGTCCATTTTCAGTAGAGGCCTGGGGAGAAAAGCTCCACATTAATTATATAGCAAATAATGTACATAAGAATATAAGACATCAGAGGATAGTATCAAAAGTGGTTATACAAAATTGTTATTAAGCAAAAAACACCCTTATAGTTAGGCCTATGTTTCAATTACATGAGAAAAATTAAACACAGCAGGCAAAGAACAAAGAGCTAACTATTTACAAAGATCAATACAGGACTATATTCAAACAGTTTAAGCACAGAAGTTTGACACATAAACTTAATAAATTATGAAAAGTTAATAGAGACAAGTGAGATTCAGTTGGGATTAGTACATGGGCATAGCCATTGTGAGCTAAGGAAGGTTTTTAATTGCTTTTTGAAAAGTGGAGTAGATGTGAGGGATGTTAGTTTACTAGGAAGCTTATTCCAATAATTTACAATAGAGTTAGTAAATAGACAATTGCAAGATTTGTTGTTGGATTTAAGGGTTGCAACTAGTAGCTTATTTGCTGAGCGTAGGGTACTCAGATTTTTATATGGGTTGATCGGGTTAGAGAGAATGGGAATATTTGTAGGATGACACAAGATTTTGTGGGTGATAGTCAATTTTTGAAAAAGAAGCTGGTTTTGGAGTCCCAGCTATCCCAGTTGTCTTAGGTTTTGACAGTGTTGAGTATGGAAAGGGGATCTGGTGGTGAATCTAGCAATGTTATTGTAAGATGTGGCCAGCTTATTTAGATTGTATTTGGATAGATTAGTATAAATTGGGGAGGCGTAGAGAAGGGTGGAAAGTAGGTGAGTTTGGGCAATAGTAGTCCTGGCTGTAAGTGTAAGGAAGGGTTTTGGCCTATAGAGGGAACCAAGTTTTCTATTTACTGATTTGATGGTAAGGTTAATGTGAGTGTCAAAGTTGAGATTATGGTCAATTGTTACACCTAAGAGTTTGGTAGTTGTTTCAGGTGCTATTACAGTGCCGATGTTTGATATTACTGTGAAGTCTATGGAGGGAGACTTCTGGGTAGGGGTGAATAAAAGTTTGTTTTTTTTCTGGGGTTAAGAAGAGGACAGCATTTGGAGAACCAGTTTTCAACTAAGGTAAACAGTTTTTGGGTGTTCGACTGGAGTTCAGCAGAAGATGCTGCAGTGCAGATTAATGTTGAGTCATCAGCATATTGAATACAGGTGGTTTGAGGTAGGGATGTTTTCAGGTCATTTATAAAAATAGAAAAGAGGAGGGGCCCCAGAGTAGAGCCTTGTGGGACTCCAAGGGAGATAGGGAGTAGAGTAGCTAGGTTGTTGTCCCAGAGGACTGCTTGTTGTCTATTTCCTAGATAGGATTTAAACCATTTGACTGCCTGAGTGTGAATTGAAAGTAAAGTAAGTGTATCTAACATTTAATGATGGTTTACCATGTCAAAGGCTTTAGAGAGGTCTAGAATGAGAACAGAGGAGAGCAAGTTGTTGTTTTGATTTTTATTAATAGTCAGAAAAGTATAGGAGTGCAGGTGCAATACTATGAAAAGGCCTAAAGCCGTGCTGGCAGTCAACTAAAAGATTATTTTGGAGGAGTTGATCGTTAGTTGCAAGTGAATGCATTTCTCCATTATTTTAGCTAAAGGAGAAAGTAGAGCTATAGGACGAAGTTAGTGAGTTCAGTTGAGTTACCTCCTATGTAGAGGGATAATATGTGAAACCTTCCAAAGGATTGGTATAGCCTTCTGTGATAGTTCTATTAATTAAGATGGAGATGGTTAGGCAAGTACTCAGCTGCAAATTGCAGAAATTCAGCTGGAAGAAGGTCAGCAGAGGGGCACATGGTTTTAGTTTATGGAAGCTGGGAAATGGATGAGAGAGGTAGGTACAGGTTGTAGTTGTAGGACAGGAGGTATGTTGGTTTGAGAGAATGTATTTGAGATGATGGCTGGAGATAAGGTACTTGCTAGTAACTGACTGTGTCCACAAGGATCTATTAAAGGAGTTAGCAATTTGCTAGAGATTTCTGAGTAAAGTTAGCTGGAGTAGAGTTTTGGAGTGCCATGGGTGGAGTAGGCTGTTTATCCCTGACCAGAATTTTGTGGGCTTTATGTTGGGCCTGCTGGAGTTTATGATAGTAGTTCTTTTGTCTTGTAGTATTGATTTTTGTGGAATTTTTCAGCTGTCTAAAGATTTCATGATCAGATGGGTTTTAGTATTTCCATTTAGACCAGATTCTATTTCTTTGAAGCATTTTGCCTTGTCTCCTTTAGTGAGCCAAGGTGCAGGTTTGTTCTTAGTTCTGACAGTCTGAGAGGGGGCATGGTGTTCTAGGATTTGTATAAAAACTTATTGTTAAAATAAGAGACAGCTTTGTCAAGTCGTAGGCATTTAAGGGTGACCAATTGCAGTTTTAAGTTCAGCTTGGAATCTTGCTGAGTTGAGATTTTTTTTATTACGGATAGTTCTGTAGATTATCGGCTAGGTATAGTGGATTTTGTCTGGCATAAAGGTAAGGTAATGGTCACTGATATCATCAGGCAGTATGCCTGTTTTATAGGAGAGGGGTTACTGTTAACCAGTATCCAATCTAAGATGGCTTGCTTGTTGCTTGGTTTGTGGATTCTGGTGGGGAGGTAATGGTTTGATTGAAGCTTACATAGGTTTATGTGAGTGGTTGGTTGTGCTCAGCTACAACAGTTCAAGTCACCGTTAAAATTCCAAGGAGTATGGTTTCTTGTGGAGGGATGTGGGAGCCAGTTGAGGACATTTTCGAGAGTATTAATGTTGTTTCCCGGCGGGATGTAGGAGCAAATTATATGTAATGATTTGTTAGCATTTACCTGTAGGTTAGAGATTAGGATTTCAGTGTTACTGGAAGAGGGAGGTTGAGTATTTAGTGGTGTAACCTGTAATTGAGGTTTATATAGTATTGCTACCCCACCACCCTTTTATTTAGATGGTCGATTCTCAGGATGTTATAACCTGGTGAGATTATATCATTGACCTTAGTTACTGGTTTGAGCCATGTTTCTGTAAGACATAGGATATCAAAAGAGTGAACGTGTAGCAGGGCATGAAGTAGGGTTATTTTATTACTTAAGCTACGTATATTAAGGTGGCCTATGAGGAGGGAGTTATTGGCACTCTTGAAGATATGAGACATAATGGGTTGGTCAGAATGAGGAGCAGAGATAGTATTGTTTGGGCCAGGATTGGGACATCTCCATGTAGTAATAGCGGTTGTAGAGGGCTATAAAGGTGTTTCAAGAGTTTAAAGAAGATAGGGATTTGTTTTCTAGTGTTAGAATACTTCATATGGGTTATTCTATGAAATTGTGGAAGAAGGTAGAAAGATGAGGATGTTATGTCATAGTGGGTTTGTAAGGCTAGAGGATTAAATTAAGTTGTTTGTTTTAAGGTGGGATGAAATATTGTAAGGGTAAGATGTTCATAGTAGGTGAGGTAGTGGGATAAGAATAGGGGAGTAAGAATAGTAAGAATGAGAAGGCCATTATAGAGGCCAGGCCTGCCTACAATAGGCATGGTTGGGACAAAGGGAAGACAGAAGCTGGGAGATATAAGATAGAAAAGAGAGCAGGTAAAAGGGTGGAGTTGTTAAAGGGAAAAAAGAATGAGGTAGATGGCGATAGCAGGTGATTGGATAGGTAAGTTAAAGAGGTAGTGAGAGCTATTGGATAATAGAGGATGGAGGTGTGGCTTGAGTAGTATAAGGTTATGCACTGGGGGTGGGTGAGATTTGGGGGTAGGGTAGGGGAGATGAGTGAGACTGCAGGGCTAAGAGAGCGGGTTGGAGCAAGTGAGGAACAGTGACAGAAACAATCAATGAAATAGCTGAATATAGCTAACTTTAGCAGTGCTAGGTAAGAGAGGAGGCTAGAATATGTGTACAACAACAAGGACTAAAAGTCTGTAGGAGGAGATTGAGGGAAGGAGAAAAGGATTACAGCAAGTTCAGATAACTAGCAAGACCGCACAGTATTACAGAGTGGTAAAGGAGATAGACGTAAGGAATATTTCAAAGTCTAAAAAGGAGCCTAGGGAAAGGAGCCACCCAGTGGCCAAATGCAAAAATACAATTGAAAGTATTTAGAAGAGGCAAAGACAGAGGACAGAGCTGGTCAATACAGGTCAGAGAGTTAATACCATGAAGAGTAGAAGGGGGGTAGGGCTGCTGGGTACCTGGTACAGGTGGAGATTTAATACAAATTATAAACTGTAATAAATGTCTAGGTTTTTGTTACAATACAACTTCTCAGCTTAGAAGAGAGGTCAGGCATACTTTCACTGATATATTGGATGGAAGGGATTTTGAGAAAAGGACAACAGCTTCCTTTAGGTTGTAGATTTGATAGTTGACTTTGTGGTGGGAGGTCCTTGCAGGATAGACAGGTAGAATACACAGGCCTTATAGCAGGATAGGAGTTAAAAAGCTAGGTGGGTTAGGGAGATAAGAAGAAAGTAGCATATTAAAAAATGGACAGTGAATCGATTATAATATTCAACACAATTGAGGTAGAGAGGCAGATAAACAATGAACACACCCTACACATGCATCCCTATGTAGTAAGCTACAAATTACAGAGAGGATTGGTGCTCTGTAACAGCTAAACGCTAGTATGACATCTATAATCAGCATCAGGTTCAAATCATGCAGGTTAGATTAGAGCACTTTCTTTTAGTAGACGCTAGTATAAACCAGACTGGAAGGAATAAACAGTATCAAAAAGTAACATTGAAATAAATTGACAGTTTCTTATAGCAAACACTAGTAAAGATTAGTCTACCAGTAATAAAACAGTATCAAAACAGCAACATAATCTATGGATCATGAGTAGAATATAAGATAGTTAACATGGTCCTAGTGATGTTGAGCAAGTTAGGTTAAGCAGTTTACTACAACAAATGAAAATCTTTACATCTGTCTATGTACTTGTGATAAGATTTAAACTAGCCTGAAACAGGGAGTTCTTCCAATACACAAATTGCAGACACTTACCAGTAAAAACAGACAGCGGTAGGCCAATGGGTGTAATATGTAGAGGGTAATTAGTTATCGGGGGCTACTCTAAACAGGGGGATACCGTCAACCTTTCAGCAAGAGAGCTGTTTCCAAGGCCAGGTGGAAGCAGGGAAGAGGAGAAGCTTCTTATACGCAGAGTTGCGTTACGCTGCTGCCTCTTAAAGGGTAAAAGTAGCTACGGAAAAAGTGTAAAGAATGTGGCTGCATTTTACTGCATTTTTAGCGGGACTTCCAGAAAGTATATCAGGTTTCATAATAGACCTAGTACAGTATGTCCTGGCAGCGTTGTACCAGTCTACACTTACAGATGCTTTGTTTTCAGTGGCAGTAGCTACAGACAACATTATCAGTAGCAGAGACTACCAATAGAGGTGCCCACTACGTGAAATGCACTATCACAAATGCACAGCTGACATAGCGCACCAAGTAGGCAGGGTTAAGTTGCGCTTCAATACTATTGCCTATAGCAGTATGGTAACTAAGGAAGGTAAAAGTATGCAATAACAGCCAGCAACTTATGGGAGTTTGTGCATCCCTTCAAAGTTAGTACATCAGGAGTCAAAAGGAAAGTAATCCTGAAACAGCGTGCCCAAGCAGTGTTATGCCCTTCTGAAAAGCTAAGTCTTAGGATTGATAATTGGAAACACTAAGCCTTAGAACTGATAATTTGAATACAACAAAGTTTCCAAGAGTGGCTCGTTGTAGCAAAATATTCTCAGGCATAAATGCACAGCTGACTAGAAGCTAGATAGGGCTCCAGATAGCATAGTGTGCTTGAGATAAAGTATGTGGCGTACATACAGCCACGTGGAGGGGGGCAGTATGAGGTAGTTATACCAAAGAGCTGAATATACTGCCCCAGAAACCAACAGTTTAACCAAGGATTCAAATCAAAAAACTCACTAAACCATGTAAGTTAAGTTTGTCCTGATGAAAACATCAAGGTATATATACTTTTGTATATATAATTCTTGTTTTAACAACGCATATCTAATAAACTAGTGGTCGCTCAAATCACCTTTGAGGGAATTTCAAAACAGTGAATAGTACAGTCGCTAAGCTCTACAAAATAGTAAGTGTATGGTCGCCAATAGAGCGACTAATTAATCTGGCAAATATTGGCAGTCATACTGAATAAAGTGGAAATAAACACTAGGACAGGGCTAGCCAGATTGGAGGCGTTCTTAGTAGGATTTAAGCTACATAAAGGAATACTCTTTTTTGCACTGAGCAATCAACAGACATAGAAAAAATTATTGTAAAATACTGGTAGAGCAAACCAAGGCACAAAATCAATGAAAATATCATAAAAACGTTTTATTTGTGTGAGCGCTTTCATGGCTTAGATTTGCCTCTTCATCAGACATTCTAAAACCATTTTGACTGTTACATTTTAAAGAATTCTCTTGCCAGTGGCAACACATTAACAATCATTGTTTAATTAATCTATTAAAGAGACATGCCACATTTGACAAGTATATATATATATATATATATATATATATATATATATATATATATATACTAAAACATAAATAAACCTATGTACATAAAAAAATAAGAATATACAATAACAAAACACTTCATAAGAACCTAACTTATAAATCATATATTCTTTTATTTAAGCCTACTATTTTTTAAACCTCCTGTTCTTTAAAATAGACTTAATGCATATTTTATCATTCAGCCCTCTACCTTTATTACCTCTCATTCTAATGATCCATCTCAATTCAATGGATTCCACCTTATTCTCTGTCACCCCCACGAATATTGTCATAGATTACCTCCAAAACCATAAATTTAAAATTATGCGATGCATCATTTAGTGCAATATGTTTAGCCAAAGCATTAGTGCATATAGAATTGTTTATACAATAACTATGTTCTCTTATTCTGTCACGAAAGCGACAATCTGTTTTACCTATATAAAAACTATTACAGGTCTGGCATATAGCTAAATATACTAAGTGGGTGGTGTTACAATCAGCTTGGACCTGGAAATGGAGAAGTTTTTCTGTATCAGAATGTAAAAACTCACTCGAAATATCAATAAACTTACACCAGTTGCAGTTTTTACAAGGGAGAGTACCATTTACTTGATTTAAATCAGTATGTGTAGCTTTTTTAGGGAAGCATAATAATCTTTTCAGATTCTTTTTATTTTTATATGTAAACCTAGGTTTTCCGCCCACTATGGAGGCTACTTCTAAGTCAGTAGTTAGTATAGACCAATTATTTTTACAACTTTCTATACTACGGATGTTTCCTGAATGTGTAAGAGGCATCATGAGCCGATGTTCATCTCTGACAATCTCATAAGAATTTCTTCTTAGTCTATCTGAAAATACAGTTTCTCATTACTACGCCGACTTACTACTTTGTTTAAAACAGTGTCAACTTCTCTTTGGCTATAACCTCTTTGACTAAATCGCATTGAAAGGGAGAGAGTTTCTTTATTAAAGTCTGCATCACTAGCATTTAACCTGGATGCACTAAGGCCTTGGCTTTTGATAATATTACATAAATTTGTGGTGGATGCATACTTTTCTATGTAAATAGTTGTTGCTATAACAACCTCTTCTATAAGTTTTGGCAGAAATGTATTATCTGGTAACCTAAAAATGGTTACATCCAGAAACTTTATAGAACTCATAGAATGACTGGTGGTGAATTTTAAGAATGAAGTAGATGAATTTAAAATTCATAAAAATTTTAAAATGAATTTAAATCATCATCCCATAACAAAAAAAAGGTTGTCCACAAATCTCCTATAAAAAAACAACTTCTGAAAATTTCGTGAGTATGTTTGCAACTTCTCATTGGCCATTATAATATTAGCGTAGCTATTGGCACTAGAGGTGCCCATAGCTACGCCTTTTTCTGTAAATAAAACTGACCATCAAAAGTAAAAGCATTATTCTCTAAAATAATTTCCATAAACAAACATAATAATTCAATAAATGTAGTATTAAATTTTAATGATTAAGGTGTTTGCCTTACAAACACAAGGTGCAGGGTTTGAGTCTCACAAGGGATAATTGGCTAAGCTTAAAATGGCTCACAAAGGCAGTTAGCTTACTACTAACCTATGAACCTATGAACCTAACCTAACCTATTAATGCAAAGATATTCCTTACTGTATCTATACCTATATCATCTGGAATGCAAGTAAATAAAGACTGAACATCTAAGTTGACTAATAAAAAAGAAGTACATTTTTTGTCTTTCACAAAAGAATATAAATCACATAAAAAATTTTAGTATCAATTAAAACATACTTATTGATGTTTAAAACACTTCAAAGCTGTTTCTCAAGGAAAATAGACATATTCTCTGTGCACCAGCCTCTGACAGATACTATAGGCCTAAACGGCGGTTTATATGCATCTTTATGAATTTTTGGCAATCCTTGTAAACAAGGAATAGTGGGTTTATCACATACAAAATAATTTATATTGGGGAAACTCCATTGTGATGTTACGTCCTAATAAACAATCATTCAGAGTACTATTAACTCTCCGTATAATAACATCAATGTCTCTGTATCACTAAGCATGGACATCATCTCACTCACATAATAATTTCTATCCATCACCACTGTCGGACCTCCTTTATCAGCAGGTTTAATAATTATTGAATTATTAGAAGATACGTTTCTAAGCGCTAAGCCCTCTGAACTGTTTAAATTAAAATTGACTTTCCCCATGTTCCTGTTGTTGAATAATGAAAGAATGTCATTTTCACATTTCTTCTCAAAGACTTCTACTGTTGCGATGTTACTTGGTATATAAATACTAGGTTTCCTAAACTGAGTATTATCCTTTCCAACAGTCTCATTACTTTTATATTGCACTTTTAACATAATATTACGTGTGAACATTTTTAAATCAACAATACAATCTGTAATATCAGTCAACTGAGTGGGTATAAAACTCATACCTCTGTTTAGCAGAGAAATTTCCTCTGCTGACAATATATATGAAGAAATGTTCCAAATTAAGGGCTTGCTGGTTTCTGCCACATTTTCTTCAAGGTGTGGTTGTCGATATTGTTGGAGTTCAGTTTATGCTCGAATTCATCGCTCTGCCTGGAACGAACGCCTATTTGACAGGAGAGCTATTGCCGAAAAGGAAAGAATCGACACATTCTTGTTTCGTACACACAGTCTCCATGTAAACCGGCTGAACTGTTCAATGGTAACACTGCAAGTTTCACTGGAAGAAATAAGCGGGTGTGCACTGTTGTTGACATTGGCTGTATTGATGCGGAACTTTGCTCCTAACATCCACATTGACTTTTTAAAATGTTTGTTGACACAGAAGGAGTGGGAGAGGAAGCCAGATGCCTTTAATATTCAAAGTTGTCTCTACCACCATTTCATCAGTGTTTCTTTGGCTGTTGGATTTCTTGGTTATCCAGAGCTGCCTTGCAATTACCTGATTTAGTCACGTTTCTAGGGCTGCCAAGACATGCCCACACCTACAAAATCATGGTACCTTCTATCCAACTTTTTTCTGTTTTTTGATGGAGATGGGTTTGTATCTCAAAAAGCTGTCGATTCGAATCCAAGATGTAACAGAACTTTACATCTAACACATCAGCAGTAGATAGCTTGTTATATAATTCATTTTGTAAACTACATGACCGATGATAATAATCTTTCTTTCCTCAGGTTTAAAAACCTAATGAGTATGACGCCATGTAGTTATAACTCAAGTTCTGGGGATTCAATTTCTGCCACTGAATTAATAGTTACTTATAATTGTTCACCATATGTGGGCATTTTTAGAATTTAAGCTGTCATTTACTACTTGAAGCTCAAGACAAGCTCAAAATGATAGCGCTTGAAATTGAGCAAACATTTCATTTTATATAAGTTAGTCTTCTATTCTGAAACAAGTCTTTACGGTAGCAGAAGCTGATCAAAAGTGTTACCTTGTTCAGATATAGGTTGACTGGGGCTTCTATACCCCAACAAGTATTACTCAGTTAAGATTCAGTAGCTGTGGATAATCTTCCATTAGCTTTGAATAGTTCCTTGTTTTCTCTTTTCCAGGCACGATGAGGGATAACTCAATATCATTAGTACTTCCTTCTGCCATGGTAACCTCTGGTATAAACCAATTCAATGAAGGAAAAGAGGACAAACATTCTCCAGAGGTATAAATGCATCTCCCAGTTAAAACCACGTACTGGTTCAGTAGAACAATTATCGTATTTAAAATACTGGTGCAGTAGAGCAAAACCAAGGCACAAAATCAGTGAAAATATCACTAAAACGCTTATATCTTGTGTGAGCCATGGCTTAGACTTGCTAATTTCATCAGACATTCCTAAAACCATTTTGACTGTTACATTTTAAAGAATTTCTGCCAATGGCAACCCATTAACAATCATTGTTTAATTACTCTATTAAAGAGACATGCCACATTTGAAAAGCATATATACTAAAACATAAATAAACTTATGTACATAAAAATTTAAGAATATACAATAACAAAACACTTCATAAGAACCTAAACTTGGCAAAATCCATATAATTCTTTATTTAAGCCTACTATTTTTTAAACCTCCTGGTCTTTAAAATAGGCTTGATGCATATTTTATCATTCAGCCCTCTACCTTTATTACCTCTCATTCTAATGATCCATCTCAGTTCAGTGGATTCAACTTATTCTCTATGTCACCCCACGAACATTGAAGTCATAGATTACCTCCAAACTATAATTTAAATGATGCGATGCATCATTTACTGCAATATGTTTAGCCAAAGGCATTAGTGCATTTTATATAGAATTGTTTATACAATAAATATGTTCTCTTATTCTGTCACGAATAAGCATAAATCTGTTTTACCTATATAAAACTATTACACGCAGTCTGACATATTATAGCTAAATATACTAAGTGGGTGGTGTGTTACAATCAGCTCGGACCTGGTAATGGAGAAGTTTCTGTATCAGGATCAAAACTCACTCGAAAATAAAATAAAAATCTGAAAAAGATTTTCATTATGCTTCCCTAAAGAAGCTATTTATTACTAGATTTAAATCAAGTAAATGGTACTCTCCCTTGTAAAAACTGCAACTGGTGTAAGTTTATTGGTAGTTCAAGTGAGTTTTTAACGCTATGTAATCCAAATGTAACTACTGTCTGTTTATTTTAATCTTGTGGGAGCCTTTCTCCCTGTGGCCTCATCTGAAAAATGGACCTGTTCCGAACAGGACCTCCCGGTCAATAAAATGTAAATAACAATAAATAAATAAATGCGAATACATGGTTTTGAATGCCACATGACTGTTTTTTTTTTTTTCAGTTTTAAGTCTTTATGGGTACAAGATCTCGGAGCCCATAGCTAGCCAAACCCCACCAACAGAAATGTAACATTTTGGCCTTTTTTACTTCATCCCAGCACAGATTAAGTTTCTGCCTTGTGATCGGTTGCATGTACTTCAGACTGTTTCTTCGCCCTTATGATCTTTCACATGCACACCCACAAATCATGGCAAGAGTTCCCTGTCATATGACTAATATACCAGAAGCCTGTGGGTTTTCCTACCTGCTGAGCTTACATGTTCCACACATGGAACACAAATTCCTGTTGGATGACCCACATGTAACCACAGAGCACACAGATTGCTATTTATTTAATTGTATTTTGCCACCAGGGACTGGACTCCAGAAGCTGGGCAGAAGTGCGGGTACAGTAGAGTCCTGAGGGAGAAGAGCCCACATGTAAAGGCATTTCACATACAATACAGAATTTACATTAATAAAGACATTTAATACATGGCTTATTGCAATCATGCACCAGAAAAAAAAAGTACATAAAGTAATCATTCTACAATCAGTGATATTATACATGCAATACAGAGTATATACATAGAGAGACATATCCATATGAGTAAGTTTAATAGCAAAATGGTATCTATAGGACACCATGGCAGTGATTTTAAAAGCAGATATAGGAATTAATCAGAGAGACTAGGTATTTCAAACTTTTCACATGCTTAGGAGTGTAATAGCTTTGAGCGCAGGGCTAGTATGGAGTCCTATGTTTGTGAACCAAACAGGTCGGTGGATAGCTGTTTGGGCAAGACCATAAGTGGCATGATATTAAAGGTGAAAACCGCGAATAACTTTAGAATGTGTGCAGCTTTGGTTCCAATGAACGGTAGGAATCTATAAGGGTTAGTAAAGAAGGAAGTAGGGCAGGGAGGATAATGGTAGGACAATGAGGTTTGGCAGAACAAAGTGCAGGCCAGCATGAGACGGAAGTCCCTTAAAAATTGGATTTGAGGAGGGATTACCAAAGTAAGTAAGAATTAGAAAGATGCAAGTAATGGCTGTGATGGTTTAGAAATGAGGTTGTATGAGATGTGATGATGATCCATGCACAACCAAGATGAGGAGAGGTGTTGTTTCAGAGATCTCCTTACGAAGAGGCAACAGAAGCAGGTGGATCTAAGTGTTGGGGGGAGGGAGTTCTCAAGTGTCTGCAAATCATTAAAGTAACGTCCTCAGCCAGCTGAAAGTTTACAGTTTTTCTACATTTTACCTGAGTAGTTGGTTTGTTGGATCTGGGAGTGGTCTCATTAGGATGTTAGCAAAGCCAGTAGAAAGATTGTGCAGGGGCTATGTATGTATGGATTATGATGAAATGAGTTTAAGGAGCTGGCATGCTAAAGTTGGATAAAGGAATTGAGATAGTTGGGGGGTTCCCGCTTTTATGCTTAGGTTGCATATAATTATCACGCAGTGGTGGGATGAGTAGGAGGCATCAGTTACAAACTTATGAATTTTGTTGTAGCATAGGAGTCTAGTTTGGACTTCAGAGAAGAGCTGAATGCCAAGGTGGGGCAATTGTATAACAAAGAGGCCGTGGGGTTAGAAAAGCGAGAGGCGGCGGGAAAATGGGGCATTGATGCGTCCTTTAGGAGCCAGATGCCGTCACTAATTTGAGGTGCCTTGGCTTTTGAAGTGTCCTTTTGACACTGGACTGGATGTGCAGGTGCGAATGTAGAGGTTTTTGTCTGGCGATTTGACACCCTAGGAGTTTTCTTTTGTGCTAGGTACCAATCGTCGATGGTGAACACCCATTTAGGGATTGAATGAAGTTCTCTTTTGTAGAAGGTGTAGACTTCGTTGGGGCAAAAGATTACTAGTTTAGGTTTTGTTAAATTCAGAGGCAAGATGATTATTAGAGCATGCAAATTTCTAGTGGAGTGAGGGTATTTTGGGTGAGTTTGCCGTAGTTCTGAGGAGTTGTTTGCAGTGCATTATGACAGTGGAGTCTATCTAAACATGTACTGGATGACTGAACTCCTTGAGAAGAGTGCAGTGTGGAAGTTATTGATAAATATGCTAAACAGAAGTGGGCCCTAAAAATGGAGTCCTTGAGAAACACCTGCAGTGGCGGTGTTTAGGAAAGAATGTCCAAGAGTTCTGCTACTTTAGTTTGAGTGTTGCCTGTTAGTGAGGTAATTAAAGTGAACCAGTTTAGAGTTTGGAGGGTGAGGGTACCCTCTTAGAGAGTTTTGTTAGGAGAAGACAAGAGTGGGATCATACTATTGAGAAGCTTTAGAAAAGAATGCAAAACTAATAAGTGGAAGATAATTTTACCAGCATCACAGGCTCGGGTTGGACAGTCCTCCAGGCTGATATCGAGGGCAGTGGTGGTACTTTGTCCCTGGCCTAAATTTATGTTGGGTGGGGGAGAAGTATGATGGTTTGTGAGTCAGATGGTGAAGTTGAGAACAATGACATTTTTCCAAAATCCAAAGGAAATGGGTGATAGTAGAAAGCAATGGGGCAGATGTTTAGGTAGTGTCTATGTTGGGGCCCCCTTTGGCCAGTAAAGGGAGGATATAAACTTTTTTTAATGATGGGCACATAGGATTCTTTGACAGATCTGTTGAGAAAAATGCTAGATAGGAATTAGTAAGTGATTGAGCTGGCTGAGAGATTTGCAGGTATTTAGTACGGGTACCATTGTCAGGGGTATTTGTGCATGGTTTGAGTTTCTTTGTAGCCAATTTTTTAATAAGCTGGCAAAAGCAGAGTATAGGTGATAGAGTAAAGTTGTGAATAGGGGATGTACTGGAAGTGCTAATTCTGAGAGGTCTGTGGGTAGACCAATTCAGGTCTACAGAGAAAGAGTACGCCTGTTAGATTGGCTAGAGTATCTATGAAATAGAAGTTGAAAGCAGTTGCAGCAATTCTCAATGGGTGTTTTATTTGGGTCTGGGCAAAGGATTATTACTAGAGCCTGGGTTTAATAAAGGGATTTGAGAGCTCCAAAATTTATTTCAGGTTTTGCTTGTGTGCTGGGACTTTTGTAATGCAAGGTAGTGTGCACTTTTTGTTTTGTAGTACTAGGTACTTAACCTGGTTTCCAGGAGCTGTTTGTATTGGGTGAAGTCACAGGGTTGGTGCCTAGGCTATCAGCCCTTAGGGGTCGCATGTTTGTAGCCAACAATTCCCTCACAGCCTTCCCACACATTACTTTTCCTGACCCCTGTCTAGCAGCTAATGACATATCCCTGTGTGAATTTTTCCTCATCCAATCGGGCCAAGGTCTTCTCGAAGAGTGTCCAGAGCTTACATGTATGGGCACTCTATTCTAGCTGATGAGTTTTGTTTTTTTTTGCCCGATTTTCCATGATTTTCAGCTGCATTTCATGATCCTTGGTGTGGATCTTGACTTAAAGCCAATGGGCATGGTTGGTCTTGCTCTCTTTTTGTCTTAAGGGGAGCGAGACTGTTTAGTATGCTGAGGAAGGTTGGAGTTTGGAACTCAACTGCCTCATCAGAGAGGAAGTGATTTTAGTGCATTTGATAATACAGAAATACCATGAGTATATGCTTTCCTGGTTCTGATGACCCATATATATCGGGCAGAGACGTGTTCCTGCTTGTTAAGCCACATGTGCCTTGTGGACACTTGCGTTTTTGTGATGACACATGCACCACAGGCACATGAGTTCCCTGACAGATTTATTTATTGATTGATTGATTGATATTTGTTAATCAGGTACGTGAACTGGTATACTGACCCTATTCAGTTACAACTCAGGCATGGGGTGCAATGAAACAAAGAAACAGGGGGAGAGATATACATAATTGCACAACTGTTTACAGAGAATATAAAATTTCATACATTTGCACAGAACTTCAATTAGATTCATACAGTACACAGAGATGTATGCAGCTTAGATCAGGAAACACAGCCGATAAAATCATCTGTTATAATGAAAGCAGCTGCATATGTATTCAGTAAGGAGATATTCTTTAAGAGACTCATTAAATCCCTTGAAAGTTTCCTGATTTGTGATTTCAACAAGCAGGTACTTCCATGTAGAAGGCTCAAGTCTGGGGAATAGCCTGTCTCCCAGTGCAGTTTTGAAGCATGGGAAAATGAGAGACATAATTATTTTGCAAGCCTTTTTTAGGTTGTAGGTGCTATCCTGCATATACAGTTTTGTTTTCATGCTTTATTACTGGGTAAATTAGAGACATAAGTAGAAGTGTAGCCCTGTTAGAAAGCCAATCAGATTTCTCTAGTAGTTTGCAGGGGGGGAGTAAGTGGTCATCAGCCAGATGTATATAAATGCAAATTGTGTTTTTTTAAATTTTCAATCTTTGAGTTTTTAAAAAAAATGCAGGATAAGAAGTGGGGGTCCCTTTTTTAAATAATTTTTTTTC
>NC_056733.1:875393929-875451429 GCF_019279795.1 Protopterus annectens
ATCTGTACAATAGATTTATGGACAGGGGTTATAGTTCAGGGTATGTTACAATGGCTCATAATCATGCCTTAGGTCTACATAGATCAAATTTGTTGACGTACCAAAAGAAATCTACCAAGACAAATATATTGCGTTTCACAACAACATATGGTAGAAATACTAGCAATTTTATGAATATTATTAAGGGCAATTGGAATATACTGGAAGCAGATGCTAAAACTAAATCCATTATTTCTAATAAATGTTTATTTTCCTTTCAGAAAGGCAAGAACCTAGCGGGATACTTTAATCATTACAAACATCACTTTGAATCCTCTTTACCAAATGTATATCAAACAACTATTTTGGGGGATAAACTTATTGGTTGTTTCCCCTGTGGTCACTGTGTTAACTGTAAATCTATGGCAAAAACAAAAGAATTTACTAGTAGAAATAGCAACAAAGTTTTTGATATAAAATTTTTTGCTAATTGCAACACTGATTGGGCCATTTATATGGCATGTTGCAGTTGCCACTCATTTTATGTTGGGCAGACCTCTCGACCTGTTAGGTTACGGGTATCGGAAAATTTGAGTGATATTAAATGCAAAACAACATCTAATGCATTATATAAACACACACTAATACACAACAAGGCACAATTTCATTTTACAATCATTGATAAAATTATTGGTGATAGAACCAATAAAGGTGGCTGGCATAAAAAACTTGATCTAAAAGAAAAGAAATGGATCACCAAACTTTGTGCTTTATTTAACCCAGGACTCAATGAATGTTTATAAATACATATGTACAAGTATTTATTTTTTGTTGTACATCTTTGAGCATAGTATGTTATTTTCATGTATTTTGTTACATCTCTTTGTTATATCTTCCATTTACAACTCATTGTAGTGTATTTAATATATATGGAAGGTATACAATTTTGTTAAATATTTATGAGCTTGACAGCTTTTGTTTAACCAATCACAGAATTTTGTATCATATAAAAGCACTTTCTGATTTGCTCTACTGTTATACACTGAAGAAGGCAAGGTTTGAATCCGGGCCGAAACCGGTATGTTTTGGAGCTTTTATGGTGCTTTGGTAGTTTACAATTATGCTACTATTACAGCAGTTCACCAGTTGCTGGCGTTTTTCTTTGGCATTTACTCTGCAATTACTCACATCCATCATCAGGTCTACCAGCCATCTTACACACTCCACCTGGCCTTTCTCTGTTAAGGCTAGGGCTGGCATGAAACTTAAGGGCATTCTTGTGGTCTGACTGACTACTTATATGGGGGGGGTCTTTATGACCTACCCTTTCCCTGCCCCCTGCCTAGCCATCACCAACCTTATCTGTGGCAATGCTCCTCATTGAAACGTGTCTCCCCTCAGGGAGTATCATTAACAAACACCCACCCCCCTCACTGTCAGCACCTTATGCACCTTACAGACTATTAGAACCCTTGTCGCCTGCACTGTATTTAGGGCTTTATCTCTCTGCATCACAGAGCTTCTTGGCTATTTCTGATTGAGCTTTGGGGGGAGAAAAAATGACTAATTTTATAATGCATTTTTAGTTACAAAAGTACTCTATTAGTTACATAGTTAGTATATGAAGGTGAGGACAGGATAGAGTATTAGACCTTGGTATTTCTATTCTCTGACACTGGAAATGATATACCCTTTAATATCTTTTATAACAATGGGAGTGGTAGGAGACATTTGTCTTTTTCAGATTAATAAGATGTTTGTTTGTTTGTTTGCAGTGGACCAGCTGCACAGCTGCATGAATCTATTCTGTAATTTGATTTGTAGATCTGTGTGAGAATTGTTGGACTTAAGATAAGTATGTCATCTGCATACTTAACTAGTTTAATTTTTGACAAGTTTATGGGGGAGACCATTAATAAAGAGGTATAAAAGAAGTGTGTCCAGTACTGATCTTTGTGGGACACCTGCGGTGGTTAAGCCAATTGGGAAAGAGAAGTACTTAAATATTCTTAGAAGGAACGGTTTTCAGATAAATACTAAACTAATTTTTAATAGTTTCTCCAAAATATATTCTCTTTAGCTTGTTAACTAGAATTTAATAGATAATTGTTTTGAAGGTTCTAGTTATATCTACAAAGAAACCTGCTGTGATTTCTCTTTCACTAATGTAACAGTAAATGTTATCTGTAGCAGATCGCAGAACTGTAAAGGTACTAAAATAATTATGTAAGCCATGTTGAGTGTCAGACATAGGGCCATGGCTGTTAATATGGTTTAGTAATTGCTTATACCGAAGTTTTTCAAAGATCTTTGTAATGGGGCAGAGATTAGACATTAGTCTGAAGTCTTTAAAATCCCTTGGAGAAGCTGTTTTGGGAAGGCATGTTTAAATTCAGTGGGGGCAGTTGCAGTAAAAAGAGAGATATTGAAGATATGAATTATAGGTATTGCAATGTGTCCAACAACTAGCTTTAGGAAGGAAGGATGAACCTTGGAGAATTTCGTACTTGAGTTATTAAGATGTTTCAAGATGTTTTTGTCTGTAGGATATTTCAGAGAAGTAAAATGTTGCAATATAGGAAGCTAAGGGATACATTGGGGACAGGGAGACGATGACTCATATACACCACATGCACATGGATTCTTGCTTGATAGGTAGCACACTCACCTTTGGTGCAGAGGGTTGTGAGTTATATTCCCACACCGGCTAGATGGATTGCTAACACTATAGTGCTGTATTCCTGAGTGTGTTGTCCTTCAGATGAGGAATTAAGCTGAGACCCCATTTGCTTGAGCTGGTAGTAGCTCAGGTGGATGTAAAAGACCTCACAGCACATATCAAAAAAGTAGGGGAAGCTTTTCATTGCCTTGGCCAAATTTCCCCTAGTAGTATAAATCCCACCTCGTGTCTTCCTTGAAAAGATACTACTAGCCTAGTGGGACTAACACAGTCAACAAAGAATAAATAAATAAATAAATGTAATTTATTTATTTATTTATTCCAGTTTGATAACCGGGGAGGTCCACTGGGCTGTGGGGCCCATTTTCAGTGGAGGCCCGAGGAGAAAAGCTCCGCAAAACAAAGTTTTTAACATAAACAATTTACAAAGATAGCTTATTTTACTGACATTAAATTTTGCCATCAAGAAAGAAATAAACATTCAGTACAATTGCATTCAGTTCATAAGGCAAATAAGAGAATAACAGAATAGCTAGATTTTACATTTAGTTAAGATTACGAATTTGCAATTGAGAGTGAGGTTAGTAAGGTAAGATGGTTAGCCAGGACAGAAAGAGGAGGAGAGTTTGAGAGGAATGGGTGGAAGGGTACAGTTGCATTTCCAATTTAGGTAGAGGTAGGAATGAAGTTGAGATTTGAAGTTATTAAGGTTGTTACAGGTTCTCAGGTAGGAGGGTAGAGCATTCCATTTTTTTGCTATGGTAAAGGTTAATAAGAGCTGCCCAGCTGGGCATTTGGGTTTTTGAATGGAGATCAGGTTTTGGTGAGAAGATCTAAGGGGTCTGGGGGGAATATGGTTGTAAAATATTGGATAGTGCAGGGCAGTTAGATGGTTGGAACAATAATTTGTGGACTATGATCAACTGGTGAAAGTCTAGTAGGTTAGGGAGTTTATAGTGTGAAGGGAAGTGCAATGGTGAGAGGAGGATTTTGCACTGGTGGCAAATTTGGAGATTTTGTTGTAGCATACCTCCAGTTTGGAAGTAAGTGTGGAAGTTAAGTTAGTGAGCAGAGGAGTACCATACATTAGAGTGGGAAGGAGATAGGTGGAGGCAAGAGTTAGTCTGGAGGAAGGAGAGAGGAAGTGGGTATTTCTATAAAGTAGGCCCAGTTTTATGTGAGTTTTTTTGATGTTTTGTTGGATATGAGAGTTAAATTTTAGTTGATTGCCAATTGTGACACCAAGAAGTTTGGCTGATGAAACAATCTCAATAGGGGAATTGTTAAGGCTGGTGATTTGGAGAGAGTTTTCATCAAGGGTGAAGGATTTAGAGGGGGAGAATAGAAGGATCTTAGTTTTATTGGCATTAGGAGAGAGATGATTTTGGAGCATCCAGTTTTCAGTGGTTGAGAAGGCCTTTTGAGTCAGAGATTGGAGTTCTGCTAGGTTAGTGGCACTGCAAATCAAAGTGGAATCCTCAGCATATTGTACAATTTTGGTGTTAGGAATGGCTTTATGGAAGTCATTGATAAAGATATTGAATAGCAAAGGGCCAAGTATAGAGCCTTGGGTTACTCCGGTAGGAGTAGGAAGGAAAGTAGAGGTGGCTTGGCCCCATTTCACAGCTTGGGACCTATTTGAAAGATAGCTAGAGAACCATGAGAGGGTTTTTTGGGAAAGGTTAAGATTAGAGAGATGGTTTAGAAGATGGGTATGACAGATGGTATCAAAAGCTTTGGACAAGTCCAGTAGGACAGAGGAAACCAAATTACCAGAGTCACAGGATGAGTTGACAGAATGTAAGAAGGCGAGAAGGGTAGAGTTAGTACTGTGTCCTGGTCGGAAGCCGTGTTGGGTGGGGGAGAGAAGCTGGTATTTGGTCAGGAATGGTAAGAGCTGTAGATGGATGCATTTTTCAAGAATTTTGGAGATAGGGGAGAGGATGGCTATAGGGCGGAAATTGAAGACGTTACAGTTCTTGCCACCCTTGTGCAAAGGAAGAATATATGCAGAGCGCCATAGTATGGGTACGTATGATTCAAGCAGCGATCTATTGATCAAGATGCTGATAGGTAGAGCGATAGCATCTGAGGCTATTTTTAAGAAGGAGGATGGAATACAGTCAGGGGCATTTGAGCAAGGCTTTAGTTTGAAAAGAAGTTTCTTTATTACCTTGGTGGAGACAGGTTTAAGTTCAAATTTAGGGTGGGGGGAGGGAGGGGAGGATTGGCAGGGATGGGAGGATTGTTATTATTTGTGAAGGTTTTTGTAAGCTCAGCAATAGAGGAGGTGAAGAAGGAATTAAATAGTGAGGCAATTTCTGAGTCAGATTTGCTGGTGTCAGGACAGGGGTTATGTTTTGTTCCTGGCCTAAGGAGGGAGTTAATAGAATTCCAGAAGTGTTTGGGGTTTTTTGCATGATTTTCCTGTAGTTTGATGTAGTAAGACTTTTTGTCTCTAATCACTTGTTTTTTGGCTAGGTTTCTCAGCTGTTTATATTTTAGTAATGTTTCTGGTTGTTTGTGTTGGAGGTAGACTTTCCAGGTTTTATCCCTTTGGAGCATAATGTTTTTTGTGTCTTTGGTGAGCCATGGAGTGATCTTTGTTTTAACTCTTTTAGTTCTTATTGGGGCAATGGAGTTAAGAACTGATAAGAATGATGTATTGAAGTATTCAACGGCTTTGTCTAAAGATAGGATTTTTAGGGGGTTCCAGTTAGTTTGTTTAAGGGAATCAGAGAAAGTAGTAGGGTTGAAGTTAGATAAGTTACGAGTGTGGATGTATTGGTGAGAGTGTGAGGAAGTGGGAGCAGCTCGAATAGTATAGGCAGGGAGGTGGTCTCCTACGGAGTTAGGAAGGACTCCAGATTCTTTGATTTTGTTAGTATGAGATACTAAGATCCAGTCAAGTATGGAGCCAGGGGGGTTAGTTTTGTTAGGCCTGGTAATGGCGTTGGTAAGTTGAGTGAAGGAGAATAGGTTGATAGATGAGGTGGGATTAGGGTTGTTGATTTTTCCCCAGTCGATATTTACATCTCCTAGGATGTAGGTTTCTAGCTTAATATTGGAGGAGGTCCCGGAGAGGATGTCCTCTAGGGTGTTGATGTTGTTACCTGGAGGAATGTATAGGGAGATGATGCAGATATTTCTGTGAGTGTTTAATTTTAGAAGACCAATTACTAGTTCAGCATTGGAGAAAGAAGGGATGAAGTTAGGGTATGGAGTAATGGATAAGTGGTTGGTGTAGACTAAAGCTACCCTGCCACCTCTTCTACTTGGGCGGTCAGATCGGAGAGAGTGAAATCCAGGGGGAAGGAATTCAGAGTCAGTTATATGAGGTTTTAGCCAGGTTTCAGATATGGTTATTATGTCTGGTAGGTTATTGTTAGGCCAGGCATGGAAGAAGGTTAATTTGTTTAGTAGGCTTTGGGTGTTGATGGTGAGGAATTTGAGGTTTTTATTTGGGGATTTGTTGTTTGGGTTGGGGTGGTTAGTTGGAGCGAAGTTGGGCCCGGGATTGGGGTGGATATCACCGGCAAGGTTAAGGAGAGATGGGTGGAGAGTATGTTTCTAAGGTTTGAATTTGGTAAAAGGAGTATGGAAGAGATTAGGTGTAAGTTTGTAGACATTAGTAGAGTTTGGGAAAAGTTTTAATTTTAGGAGAAGGATAGGCTGGGAGGGAATTAAAGAGGGTGAGATATTGTGGGAGTGAGATGAGAGGATGTTGTGAGGATGAAAAGCATAAGATCCACACTAAAAACTAAAAAGCTCTATTAGTAATCTGCTAATACCTGCTCCCAGCTGCAGCTCTCTGTCTTCACTCTCTGATTGTTCCCTGTTCTCTTTCCTTCTTTGCTCTTCTTCTTCCCGCTCTCGCCTCTGTGGCTCACTGGGCCCCTACCCTGCCCCCAATTCCCACCCATCCCCAGAGGTCGCTGTGATTCAGTATAGGAGGTTACATGATAAAGAGTAAGAAGAAGGAAAGGTAATAAGAGGATAAGGAGTTTAGGTAGAGGGGAGGGCATGTTAGTTGGAGACAGTTAAGATATATGGAGATGAGAGTAGAGTGATAGTAGCTAGGAGTGGGGAGTGGTAATGAGAGTCTGGTGTGTTGGGGGGAGAGGTGTGTGAGAGGTTTGGAAGGATAGACTGAGGGAGTGAGAGGGGTTAAATGGGAGTGGGAATAAAGGTAGGACCTCTGGGGCGGGTGAGAATTGGGGGCAGGGTAGGGGAGCGGAGTGAGCCCGCAGGGCGAACAGAGCGGAAAGAGCCAAGAAGGCAAGGAGACCAGGGAAAACAATCATTGATCTGAGACAGAAAAGGAGAGTTGCAGCTGGGGAGCAGGTATTGTGGTTACTAATAGAGCTTTTTAGTTTTTAGTGTGGATTTTATGCTGTTTGGTTGCACTCTTTAAAAGAGAGAACTGTGCATGAGTGTTTGGAGGAAAATGTCACAGATACAGGTGGGGAAAAGCAAAAGTTACCTTAGGCAAAGTAAAATAAGAGGAGCAGGAAGAAAAGATAAATTGCTGGACCTTTTACAGGAGTATTACACCACTTAGTGGAGAAAGAAATAGGTACACTCAGGAGAAGAGTTTCTGCTAAGATTATTAAGAATATAATATTAAGTAGAGGCAGTGGGGGGATTATGGGAGTAGACTATAGGCCAGAGTTGTGGGGGCAGTTGCAAAGGCCTGCAGTGGGCTACTTTCCGGCACACTGAGGTAGAATGCTGCTCAAGTGTTAATATTCACAAGAGTAGTATATTTAAAACAGATTACATACACTGTGTTTCTTATCAATGGGAGACTAGGTCCCAGTAATGTTTGAGTAGCTCAAGGAGAAATTTTCATAGATATCTTCTCTTGTAGGGTGGGGTTTCTCTGGTAAATAGTAACAAGGGGAAAGTAGAATGCCCGAGGAAGCAACTGTGAAAGGGGAAAAGAAACAAAACAATGTTAAAGAGGGAAGGGGGTGAGAAAACAAAAAAAAAAAATAAGACAAGGGAGAGGGCAGGTAAGAGTGCAGGAGGGAGAGAGTCAGAGTAGAGGACACTAGTCATACATAGAGGAGTAGGAGGAGGAGAGAAAAGGAAGAGAGAAGTGTGCAGGTTGAGGGAGGGAGAAGTAGGAAGCAGAGAAAGAAGGAGACAGGAGGCAGACACAGTTGAGTACTAGGAAGGTCCACAGATTGTGACAACTTTATCTCTTTAAATCACATATAAAATACAGTTACGAGACAAGAGAAAAAATAAAATAGGTGCTTTGCAAAATCACATTGAAAAAGGCATTTGACCATTTAAATCATCAAATAGCAAGCAAATAAGCATAAGTAAATGAAAAAAAGCATTATCTATCTAATTAGCAAGCAAATAAGCAGAATTATAACAGAAAATGATAATGAGATAACAATGAGATGAAATGATACGGTTTGGCATACGTGTAATAAATAAATAAATAAATGTGGGCTATTGATGTGGCAACAAGTAAGGCAAGCTGTTTTCATGTTCATTCTCACAGAATCAGCTTGCTACCCTTTGCCGACATCTTTATAACAATAGACTTCTATTGCTGTTATATTAATTCTCAAGTTTACAAATATTTCCATTGTCTCAATCTGATTCCCCTCTAGATCTATTGTAATACATAAGAATTATAAAGTGTTTCACAGATAATTTCTCCATGTTGGGTTTCTAATTTCATGATAGGCCCCCATTACTAAGTCAGGGTATGATAAAAGTTCATGACATTAGTAATGTTTCAGTCATTGATGTTGGCCAAAAGTGCTCTTAGCAGCGCCTGCAATGTACCCAGAATTTAGTCCTTCTGTAATTCATACAGAGTTACATGTATTGGTAACATATTTAAATACGATTGTAGATTATTTTTTTGTAAGACCCATTGCTCCTATTGCTATTGGAACTGTCTGGGTATCCTTCTTCCACACTGCCCTCATTTCTGCCTGCAAATCCTGGGATTTTATGACTTTGTGTCTCTCTGTATGTAAGACGTTTTAATCACTGGGTGTAGGAATTTCAATGATCGATGCTACTTATGTCTTTTCCTTATAGATTACTATATCTGATTTTATTCCGTCTATTATTGACCTGTTGGTAATTGGTGATCCCATGTGATATATACTTTATCATTCTCTATAATGCTTCATGGCTTATGTTTTCAGTGCTTCTCAGCTACTTCAGTATTATAATGTTTGCACAATCCCCAGGGCAACAGTCTTGCCACATTATTATGCCTTTCAGCATACAATCCTTCTGCCATTAGTGTATCACACCCAGCAAAAAGATGTGCGACTGTTTCCAGTTCTGTTTTACAGAATCTGCATTTGTCTGTTTCTGCCATCTTTTCAATATACTTTTTAACCAGTGTGTATGTAGTCCACGGTCCTGGGCCACCATTATTAGTCTTTGATCTATTGGTTTCAACTCACCTTCTCCTCAACCTTTCCTGTATAAAATTCTGATCAACATAAGATTGTTCCAGGAGATCTCTATACTTGCGACAATATTTATACCTTTTCTACATTTTTGTCCTTCTCATCGGATTATTTTCCTTATATTTTAAAACTTTCACTATGTTTGGATCTGGTGAGTTCAACTGATATGTATGCAGTCCCATGACTGCAGATATATACATGTAATCAATTTCAGGGAAGCCTATACGAGGAATATATAATCTTGTTACTGACTGATTTTTATATATGATTTTATAAGCAGTTGGTAGTAATACCAGTTGGCAAAATGGTTTTGTCTTTACCTTCAGGGTACAAGGTTCAATCCTGACCAGCGACCAATGCCTGTTTGGAGTTTACATGTTCTCCCTGAGAATGTGTGGGGTTCCTCCCACCTCTGAACTCACACTCACCCAGTAATGGAGCTGTGGGCAGCACTGCAGGCTGTAGATGATGTCCTATTGGGGGCAGAGTTGTATAGGCCAATTGATTTGGCCATCTACTGTGATGTGCAGTATCCTCAAGAGAGGAGAACACAGATCACAGACTGCATGTCTTGGCAGGGCTATCCATTCAATAGTGTAAAAATATGGCTCTAGGTGATCCAGTCGTGTTAACTAATGTCACCAAATGAGCATGAATATTTGTTAGTGATAAGTAGGTTGAGGACACAGCCTACTCCAATCTATGACAGATTATTATATTAGGAATAAACATATTGCCATAAAAGGAAAATTTAACTGTAACAGCAAAGGGGTGGTTTATGCTGCAGTATAGCAAGTTTGCAGCTGTTTTTACATTAGAAAAAAATGAATGGATGTTAAGGGAAAGGGTGTATGAACACCTCTATGACATCTGAAAGGAAAAAACAACAAATGCTTTAGCCAAGCCCATATCGGAATTTCTGGAACATTTTTTCCACTTTGTTATAGTGGAATAAGTCCACCATAATCCAAGGGTTCATTCATGGCACCTGCATCTTGAAAGACAGGAAGTCTATTGGCAACTTACTTTTCAGGCTGATGGATGGCCAGGAATTAATGAAAATATTTCTATTTATTATCTTTTAAAATTAAAGTTTTTACTAAGATGATTGTTGTAGTAATACAGCAATTTTTGTAAAAGGTCAGAGGTGACCTTATGACTTTAACAATTTCTAGATAAATGACGGTGTTGTCACTTTTAGCTGACGAGACTGGCTGCTGATCACATGCTCCACTTGCGGTCTTTTAAAACTCTGAATGCTATATTTGTGATATCTGAAGATGTCTTGAGTTTATCCAAGATAAAAGTGCTATTCATTTTCTTAGCTTTCTGATGGTTTATGTTACAAAGTGATTGTTTTAACCATATTTCAGTTTTCTGATTTTAAGTTTAGTATTAAACTTTAAAGGTTTTACACTGTTGGTCTGCTGTTGATCCACTCTTTGGCCATGTTTTTTGTTTTAGGAGTGTGTGAGTTTCAGATTTTCATGTTTACAGTTTTCAGTATTAGTTTTAGTCTTCTGAAGTATTCCTTACTGAGTTTTATTTGTATTTGTTCATGTTTTATTGCTGACCCTTCATCAATTTCTATATATTTATATACTCCCTCCAGCTCAAGTTCCTTTATGTCACCTTCCTGTCTGAGACAGATGTTTTCTTGGTGCTGCGGCTTTCCAGCTTTAAATTTTGTTTAGCACATTTATCAAGACCAAATGACATTCTTATATCATCTCAGAAGCTTTTAACCACTTGCAATTGTGCTTTCAACTCATCTGATGAACTATACAGGTTTAAGTTGTCTGTCCACTAAAAGTAGATGAGAAGTCTTTAAGCAAGGATGTTTTCTAGGAGTCAAATTGTAACCTTGCGGTATCTATTAAATAGCTTAATGGGTTAAGTGCAAGACAAAAACGGCAGTGGTGACAAAAAAATCACTCTGGAATATCCCTCTTTGAATTTTTATCCATGGGATAATGATTTCCCCTTTGCCATGGCTGAGCTGCAAAGTGGTTTGCCACTGTTTCATGGTTGCTGTAATGTAATTGATCAACAAGTGTAAGCATGCCTTTATCCATGAATGTAGGATGCTGGCAAATGCTTTTTTGTAATCTGTCCATGCCATACTTAGATTCTTTCTCTTTTTATAATTCTGTTATATTTTTATTTAACAAGTGATCCTTTGTTCCATATGACTGTCTTTTATTATCCTCGTGTTCTATTGCCAAAACTGTTTTTTTTCTAAATGACTATAAGCTCATTCAGCATGAGTTCCAGCGTATAGTTTGTATATCACTGGAAGGCACATTATCAGTCAATAGTTTTTAGGATGGTCTACAGGTTTGCTCTTAAGGAGGAGTATAATTTTTTTTCTGTTAACCAGGGTGGTGTCCATTCAGAATAAGCATATGAGTAATTCTTGCTCGGAGCTCTTTGTGCAAAGATCTTAATACTTTTAGCCAAAAGTTAAGAATTGAATCTGTGCCCAGGGTTTGCCACTTAGGAGCGTTATTTAATTTTATTTCAAGTTCTCTGATCATTACTTCATCCTATTTCATATCCTCTACATTATAACTCCTTACTGTTTCCTTTCATTTTTCTATCCATTCAACATCTTTTGTATGTTCCACAGGGTCTTCATAAATATTTCCCCAAAACATGCTTGTTTCTTGTTTTTTGGTAGCGTTTCTCTTACTTTTGCTTTGTTTCCACGTTTTCAATAAAACACTTTTGAGTCATGAATTGCTTTTTAGTACATTCCCTTTATAGGTATCTGTATATCTTCTAAATGTTTCTGCATGTGTTGATATTTTTAGTTTATTATCTGCACCAGTGTATGATCGATCCTGTTCTGTTTTGATATAGTGCGTTGCTTTTATCAAATCTTGCTTTCTAACTATTTTTGATGATCTGTTCCCTTTTTTATGAATGACATACATGCTTACCTTGCCACATACACTCCTAATGTAGTCACAGCTACTGAAATCTGGTTAAAAAAGAAATAAAGGATAATGACCCCCCCCGCCCCAGGATACAATATACTAAGCCATGATAGACAAAGCAAGCGTGCAGGCGGTGCAGCAAGCTATAAAAAATCCCTAACCATTATTTTATTTCCACAGGAAATACCCAAATTTAACAATGAAAGTTGAGTCAAAGAATGTGCGACCATCAAGTTAGGAGCCACTCTTTAATGATAAAGTTGAGCACTTTCGTCCAGGTAGAAGGACTTATCAGAACTGATAAAACAATAATTAACACACTTATTATACATTTAAATGCTGTCACATGACAAAATCACTCCCCAATCAAGCCCTTTTCATTCCCCCATGAGAACACAAAGTAAGCAGACTGCGCCAAAGGTTTCATAAAAATCTACATAAATAAAGGAAAAAATATATAGATGGTTAAAAGCTGAATAACAAACATTGCAGGTAAAACTTGAGGTTCAAGACTTGTGAATATAATAAACAATATACATTGTAGGAACATACATTTATATTCTTAATATGTGAAAAACACCACAATTGCATTGAATATAGGCAAAATATTACGATCAAACTAAGCAAGACAATAGCTCATTCTACATGAAAAAAACTGATTTGAGTCTGAGTACACTAGAAATAGAAACAATTTCATTTAGTCCTGGATAAACTGTGGAATTTGATCGTAACTGCCATTTGAACCTTCAGTCTGCCCTGTTATGATAAGAGACGTCTGGATTTGGCACAACCTCTCTTCTCTTCATAATCCTGAGTTAAAATAGAACATTTTCTTCAACCAAATACCACATTGTTTGCCTACTGACAGCCACTTCTGGGACCTTGTCTGACTCTACCATTTAACCCTTTCACGAAGTTTAGTTTGTTCATACCTCTAACGTGACTTGTGTGGTTTTCTTGACATCTGTCTTTCGTAAATTTTACCCGAACATTCGATAGCTTCTGCTGGGCGGCCACGGTGGTGCAGCAGTTAGTGTTGTCACCTCACACCAAGAGGTTCTCCGCTTCGATCCTCGGCTGGGGTGCCTTCTGTGTGGAGTCTGCATGTCCTCCCTGTGGTTGCATGGGTTTCCTCCGGGTGCTCCGGTTTCCTCCCACATCCCAAAGACATGCTGTAGGTGGACTGGACACTCTAAATTGGCCCTAGGCATGAGTGCGTGCATGTGTGTGCCTTCCGTGGAAGGTTGGGTGCCGGGCTGGCAACTCGACACCGTAAAACTCTACTGCCAGTCATGAGCGGACAGGTGATCCGCTGAGGCGACCCCTAACCGGGAAAAGCTGAAAGAAGAAGAAAATTCAATAGCTTCTGCTACTGGATCTAATATGATTTCATTTGCCATTATGGGGGCAGTATAGCTACATTAACATTTTTCTGTGGCTGGGGAAACAATATTGAACTAAAAACAAAGCACTCAGCATCATTGCAAGTAGTGTAAGGAGTGATTTTCATTCGTATTCTCCTGTACTACCTCTTTACTTCCTATAGATAGAAGCACTGAGCAGAATTTATGGGCCCTGTAGCTAACCAAGAGTTTCTTGACAGTATTTGATACCAGTTCCTTCCTCGTCACCTCTGAGCAAAATGCTGTCACTTTCAAATACAGTCAGTGCCAGTGGTATTGTTAAGGTTGTTGTTGACAGGACTTTCCAAGTGTGGTAACAAAGTGCAATGAAGTCCAGGAGATTATGTCAGCTATTCTGGCTGAAAGTGGCATTCTTCTTTCATAAAGAAATTTCTAACCTGAGCACAAGATTTTCATCATTTTTATTCATCAAAATATTTGTTGCAGCGTTAAATGAGATGGTCTAGACTCTGGTTACAGTGTACATCATAAATCTGCCATCAAAATGTATACTTGATTGTACTTTATAGGGTGGATTTTGTCTCAAGTCATAGAACTGCAACACTGGTACACTGTGAGATTGACCAAACCATTAACCTTCTTATACATTGCTTTATATAATTATCTGTCTCTTAATTTCATAGTTTTATTCAGTCTTTTTTTTCTTTAAATTCTATTTTCTGTTCTGAGTCTCATTTAACCTTTTAAATTACATTTCCATTTAACCTGCTTGGTGCCTGAATTTATTGATTATTTTCTGATATGGCTCAGTCTCATTTTCCCGCTCTGTTCCATTCTCTGTAACTTTTTCCCCTTCTTATCTCTCCCTGACTTTTTAAGTATTTATATATATATATATATATATATATATACTGATGATTATTTATATTTTGCTGACCAAGTTAAATATTGCTTAATATAAACAATGTTTTTGATGTGTGTTCTCGTTTATCTTCCCTTAATTTCCTTAATATTTCTTTTCCACATTCCATGCCACATATCTTGCTAATGCTTTATATTCTGTGCTACAGTATCAGTAAGTCACAAACATTTCTCTGCCACCCGCTGTTTTGTGCATAATTCAGCGAAGGTCACTTTGGGTGCTCATAGGTACTTAATCAGAAACAATATGTATGTGTGCAAGGCACAGACCTAATCCTTCTAAGATTTCATGTTATCCTTTGTGTTTTATTCTCTGATTTAGGAGGGGATTATTACACTAGAAGATCTGCATGACTATAGGCCTGAATTAGACAAAAATCCACTCAAGTTCAACATTGGCGAATATACGATGTATGTTCCAAATGCTCCATCCAGCAGCCCTGTTCTTGGACTCATTCTGAATATACTGAAAGGTGATATGCATTTTCTGAATTATTTTTATCTGTACTTTTTCCTTTCAGTACCCTTTTAGCATCAGGCCAAAACAGCATTTGACTCTGGACGGACTTTGCCTATGACATATCTGACAGTTAAATCCTTTTCCTGTGCCCCTTCCCCCACATGTAGTGATATCATTAGTCTTTGCTTTCTTCTCTGCACCTCAGATTTAGTAACGGGTGGATGTGGACATATGGCCTGCCATGACTGAGGAAAATGTATACACAGGAAGATGATTTAGCATCTAGTATCCATCTCCTAGCCTGAGTTCCTCCCTTGATGTGAGGGTGTGCACTGTTAGCTGATGGACTTTAGATGTCATGCCATGCACAGGTATTAATGGATGCTGCTGTTCCATTCTCTGTGCTTGTCCAGTTTGATACTGAAAGACACCTAGCCCAGTGCTGAGACAAGACTGTTACTAGACAGCACACCCCAAATTCCCCAGAAGAGGAGGGGTGTCTGCTTATTTATCTTACCACTGACCCTTCTTCCAACATCTAAAGGTGACTTTATTTTTGGTTACCTGTTCTGTTTAAACTCCTAAATGTCTTGAAGTATCAGGAGCCATTATGAAAGCAGACCATATTTCCCCAGGTGGGATTGCAGTGGGCTAAATAGAATACAAGTATTTACTTTCATTAAGGTCCTGTTCAGAATGATTGGATATGTGCCTACATTTTTTCTTTTTACTTATTTGTTTATTTGTTTTAATTTTATTTCACAAGTAAGTAAAATAGGGTCATTTCCAGTCATGCTCCAGTTAAATTAAAAGAACTAGTGACAATAAATGATGCAATGCAAGAAACCAAGAACATCTAGTTCTAAACAAGATGGTATTTGTTCCACCCTGTGCAGTTTCTCAGAGGGAACAACACTATGACAGCAGCTAAGCATTTGCAGGCAGCTCTAACCACAGGCAGTTTTATCATCCCTGTTATGAAGTTTCATAGCTTGAGCAGGTGTCTCTTTTTTTTTAAATTTCTTCCATCATGCCTATCTACCCATAAAGCCACTGCTGCAGCTACATCCACCCAATCCTTATGTAATAATAGCTTGGCTACATTATAGTTGTCATTCAGGCAGCCATCAGAAGATTTTACATTTTAAGTCCTATCCTTCGCAGTATAGTGATAGTTACGCATGCATTGTACAGTATAGCAATAGTGACACATGCATTGTGCAGTATAGTGATAGTGACGCATGTATTGTGCAGTATATTGATAGTAACACATGCATTGTGATAGTGACACATGCATTGTACAGTATAGCAATAGTGACGCATGTATTGTGCAGTATATTGATAGTGACGCATGCATTGTGATAGTGACACATGCATTGTGCAGTATAGTGATAGTGACGCATGCATTTTGCAGTTTTGTGATAGTGACGCATGCATCGTGCAGTATCATGATAGTGACGCATGCATTGTGCAGTATAGTCATAGCGATGCATGCATTGTGCAGTATTGTAATAGTGATGCATGCATTTGTCACCCTCTTCTGCAAGTGCGGCTTCATTCATAGTTTTACTCCTTAAAGGCAAATATTTCCGTTTATCTCTGGTCTTCAGTGGGGGTTGCAGAGAGGGTGTGCATTACAAGACATGTGACCTTCAATCTTCCTCTCCACATAGGAGAAACAAGCAAAACTTATTTCATCATCTTTACCTCCCTCGCACCCCAGTTTCTTCATCTGGTTCATATTAATAACTTTTTCCCACAGCATCATGCAGCAGGCAACATATGGGGCAGTATTTGTAACTCACTTTCAGAGAGTTCCAGACTCTTGTTCCTTCAATGTTCTGGATGAGATTTGCTATATTTCTGGATCTCAGAAAAAACTGTGGATGAACACAGCAGTAAGTGTTGGGTAGCATGGAATTTGCTAGCTGTATATAGACTGCTATTAAGTGTACTGGCAACTGTTTTTATTCTATTTTAACATCCTTTATAAAGTCCGACACAGTTCTGAGTTAATCAGTGTGTAAATTAATATACAAATTTGGGGTTTGACTGTTAGATTCATTGTCATCCAGGGCACCTGTGCTATGGTGATACAGTGATGGTGATGTTTAGAAACACTAGCAAGAAAAAAAAAAGATTTTTATTTTGGCTTTCCATGGTCTTCTTCAATGTTGATGTGGTGAGTATGATGGCAAAACATATTCCAGGGTGGACACTATGCTCCCCTTTGGCTAGTACTTCTCTGGTCTCCTTTGTTAAAAGGCTACAGATTTTGTAGCAATCTAAGATGAGGGTAAGGTAGTTCACACAGCCTATATAGATCTCGCTAAGGCTTTTGACACCATTACCCACTCTGGAATTATAGATAAACTCACTAAACTAGGTATAAATCCCTATGTCACAAGATGGGTTGCCAACTGGCTCACTGACAGAACCCACACAGTGAAAGTAGCAGACTCCAAATCCGACTTCAGACCAGTGACAAGTGGAGTACCACAGGGTTCAGCCCTGGATCCTCTCCTGTTTGGTATCTACTTTTCTGAAGTACAGGCTAACACAGATGGTCTTTGGCTAACGAAGTTCACAGTTGACTGCAAACTAGGAGCCATAACTGAAACTCCTAACTATGTGGACATCCTACAAAAGGGCCTCACTGAGACAGATGCCTGGTGTCAAAGCCATGGCCTCAAGCTCAATGCCAAAAAGTGCATTGTCATCCCCTTTGGTAAAAACTCTGTACCCATGAGCTACCACATAGGTGGTAGTCTACTTAACAATGAAAGTGTGATAAGAGACCTTGGGACACAGGTGGACAGTAGTCTCTCCTTTGATAATCACATTGCCACAGTAGTCAGGAAATCCTTCTACATGGCACACCTCATCACAAAAGGTTTCTCATCCAGGAAAAAAGAGGTCATTGTTCCCCTCTTCTCATCACTCATTAGACCCATTATAGAGTACAACGTCCCTTTTGGTATGTACCTCACAAGACATCTACAACAACTGGAAAGGCCACAGAAATACCTCACAAAGAGGATTACTGGCCTCAAACAAATGACCTACGCAGACCATCTCAAAAAACTCCAGCTTTACTCCGTCACATATCGCCTACTCAGAGGCGATCTCTGGCTAACATACAAAGCTATGTCAAACCCAGAGCTGTTGGACATGCTCCACTTAAAGAAATCCCAATCCCTCCGAGCTACACGCTCTAGGGAGCTAAACCTTGTCACCACAATGAACAGAACATGCTGAAGGGATAGATTCCTGTCCCAGAGACTTTCCATACTCTGGAACAAACTACCTGTCTATATCAAACAAAGCTCCTCATTAGCACTCTTCAAGAAAAATCTTGATGATTGGATGGGAAATAGGAAATTCACCCTGGGGATCACCTCTGTGGCTCTGCTCGACAGGGGCACAGGAAAATAATTTTCTTGGGTGGCGAAAGCCAGGGTACCTTTTTGGCTAGGCTTGTATAGGCCCTAGGGCCGATAGCCTAGTACCTACCTATGAACCTATGACCCTAAGAGAGGGACACTGTTTTTATTTATTAATTTACATATGTGCTGAGAGAATATATCAGCAGGAACTAACCATACTCCTGGGTACTAGCAGGCTTCTGCTACTTCCAAATATATACCCTATGACCCAGTAACACGGAAGTGAATTTTCTTCTTTATGTTCCCCATTTTGTTTTTTTTTTTTCTATACAGCATAGCTTTATTTTTTTCAAGATTTAATTTCAGCCCTTGCTAATGTAACCAAATGTACACTTGTAATTAAAGGTAAGACTACTGTTGATTTCACTGAGTTTATTATAAAAAAATGATAACATAATCTGCTAGAGTTGTATTCATTTTTGAGATGTTAAAAGTGAATTTACCAGGAGTATAAAGAGAAGGACAAGGATTGAGCCTTGTGGTAGCCCTTTTCAAACTGGTTTAGAAAAGTGATGCATCTTTTCATTTATGACGGCGAATATGTACCTTTAAAGTAAGTTGCAGATACGTTTTGCTGTGTTTGATTTAGACCCTAGAATGCCAGCTCCAAGAGACATATAATATTGGGGTCTACTTTAGAATGTCGACCATTCAGAATGCCGACTTTCATATGGTTGACACCATATGATCGAAATAGCACCATTTGCCTACATGTAAACACAGTAAAACTGTGTTATGCAGGGGGGCAAGCCCCCCTGTATCCCCACACCCCCCCACTACTTAAATATTCTCACTCTGAGATCGCACTACAGTGCAGGAAAGGGGAATCACCCAGTCCCGCACTGTAGCAGGATCTCCGCTCTCATTTGTTGGCCTTTCAAACGTTCATGTTGTCGGCCATATGAGTTTCTAACATTTGAAAGTTCGAACAAATGAAGGGCTCCCAATATTGTGTACTGTGGAAATGTACAAAAATTCAAGAACTGGATAGCTGAGTGGTAGTATGCTGTGGTTTGCTGTGAGAGACGGCTGCTGTTAGGAATTTAAAAAAGTGAAACTGATTTATTTTAAACCATGTAGATTGGTTGCAATGTGTTTCAAAGGTACTGCCAGAATTAGGGTCTGGCTTTCCCCTTCACATTGTGAGCCAGACTGCTTGTTGTGATGGGACCCGGATTGGGTTACAGCAGCTCTTAACGATAATGCATTTTCTAACTTCTTTGACTCTATCTAATATTTGCTGAGTATGGATACCTTTCACTCCTTTGACTCCTGATGTTCCTGTCTGTGAGGTGCCTTTTGTTATTTTCTTTATAACTTTTTGCTTCTCAGTTTTACCACTTCCAGATCGCTGCCACGTGACAATTCTGTTCCCTATTCTGCAAAAGTCTGCTACTTATAGACTTCAATTAAGACTGTCAGTGTCACCTTAATTCATGCATTGATATTGTCTTGGGACATTTCCTGTATCTTCAGCCTCATCTTTATTCATCTGTAATTATTAATTTATATTCATTTGGATGTGGCTTGTTCAGAAAAAAATAACTATAAACATGAGTAAATAAACATTTATGGTGCTTGGTACTGTTAAAAATTCTATACTACATCTCCATCAGTTATTACAGACCCTGCTGGTACCTAACTCCTGTTCACAAAATAACAAAAGTATCCTAAAGTTCTGTTATTTGACTGTCTCTCTTTCCATAGTCATATAGAACCTATTTTCTATGAAGTTCTGCATCCATTAAAGATTGCCTACAGCATTTCACAATGGCAGGTGCCAGAAAGGGGCCAGCACCATTCATGTATTAATACAAAGACTTTAAAATGCTTTACCCATTATTTACTCCTTATCTGGGCAGAATGCTGCAAACCAAAGAAAATACAATTCTAAAAGTCATTAACTTACACAGCTTCAGTCAATATGAGTGTACCAAAGTTACGCATACAAGATGGCGTCCTATCTCTAGAAGACCTACCGACCTTTTAAGTACTATCACTTTTAAACTACTTAATGAAGGGTTCTGTCCATCCCTTGCTTCAGTCCTTATATGCTCTCAGACATCATTATTCTCTGAAACTGTAAAGACCCCCCATTCCCACTATCCCCTTTTGAACAATATTTCCATAAACAAGCCTCTGTTGCCCAGAACAATATTCATCTTGTAATTACAGCCCTAGATATCCTCTCAATTTTTAAGAAAAACATACAAGAATTTGTAATCTACAGAACAAGTGTGCATTTTAAGGGCACTAGTTCGTTTTATTTATGTCATGCCTATTTGTATTACCAGTGTTCTCACTAACTGACTTTTTAAGTTTCAAGCTTGCAGCCTAACCTTTCATTTTAAATAATGGACACATGTTTGCATATTACTTTGGTCTGTCCTACTGTAATAGCATTCTTTTCTTTATATAAGTCGATTTGTACAATGTCCTTCATAGGCTCATAGTATCATAGGAGATTAATGGCTATCGAGCCGGAGGTCATTTCAAGACTAGCAATTTCATCCCAATGTAATACCATAGAAATACTAGTCAATATACAAGATTGTATTTAGTAATAACTGCCCATGTCCAAGAGGATTATGGGCACTATCCCTGGTAAGAATGTATGGTGCCCCATCCACTCATCCAGGTTCCTCCTGAACAGTGCCACAGAGGTGCTCTGCTTCAAATGAATTGGTAGCCTGTTCCAAAGATGCGGCAGTCACTGGGAGATAAATCTGTCCCTCCAACATGTGCTATTTAAGTTGCAGGCCATATTTAGGTCCCTGGAATGGGTTGCTCTAGTCCCATTTGATTTATGGATGTGCAGCAACTTCATTAGGTCTGAGTCTGAGATTGCTCTATAAGCCAGGCATAAGTCTCCCCTAAGAAGTCTATACGATACAGAGTATAGTGACAGGGACTTTAGTCGGTCTGTGTAAGGCACGTGCTGTAGTCCCTTGATCTTCTTTGTTTGAAACCCCTGAGGTCCCCTGCAGTTGCAGCAGGTACTTTCTACTGTACGTGCCAAATAGGGCATTATACTCAATTATGGGCTGGATTAGTGCTGAGTATCGAGGGATTATAACCTCCTTTGCTCTTGAGGCGATGCCTTTATTAATCAAGTGTGCTATGTAGTATGCCTTCCTTACTACAGTAGACACATGGTGGTCGAAGTTAATCTCACAGTCAACTTGTGATCCCAGATCCCATATCACTGCATGTTTACATAGGTTACTTAGGGTATTTTTGTTGATTTGATAGTGTGAAAGGACATTGTTTGTGCTGAAGGGAATGATGATGCATTTCTTTGCATTCAGTTTAAGACCACGAATAAGGCACCAGTTGTTGGTCCTTTTAAGACCCTCCTGGAGTATACTGATATAATTTGGAGATTCAATGATCGCACCCAGTTTGCAATTGTCTGCAAACTTGGTCAGCCACAACCCCTTAATTTTGATCTGAACTTTTGAGTAGTATATACCAAACAGTAGGGAGGCCAATTTGTGAGCCAGTTGGCAATCCATCTTACAACAAAGGGGTTTATATTCAGTTTACTAAGTTTATCTATAATCCCTGAATGTGGGATTGTGTCTAAAGCCTTTGCCAAGTCAACGTATGCTGTTTGCAGAGATTTGCCCTCATCAGTGGCCCTGGTTACATTTTTAAAGAAATCCACCAGATTTAACAGGCAGGATCTGCCTTTAATGAAGCCAAATTGGGTTAGGTCTAGGGTTTGGAGGTTCCCTGTGTTTTTGTTTATGAATTTCATGATGATACATTCTATGGCCTAGCAGATGAGGCTGGTCTGGCTTTACTGGTCTGTAATTCTCCGGGTCTGCTAGGCTGCCTTTTTGGAGGGGAATAACAGCTGCTGTTCTCCATTTTGCAGGAACAATGCCTGTGGTTAGGCTGTGATTGAAAAAGGTACTTAGTGGTGATGCTAGTTCATGTTTTAGCCTGTTTAGAAAGCAGCCTGGAATGCCGTCTGGTCCCATAGAGGCTATGTGTTTAGCCTTGGACAAGGCTTTAATGACCTGCTCTTCAGATATGTAGGGTGGGGGGAGTTTGGGAGAAGGTTTGTGATAAGTTTGGAGGAGATAAGAGAGTGAAATTTTCACTAAACCTATCCACTAGCAGGTTTCCTATCTCTGTGGGGTCAGTGTGTATGATACCGTTAGTCACTAGTTCTGCACATGCTTGGGTCCTACCTTTTAGGCTATGTACGTAGCTGTTAAAGGCCTTGTAGGTATCTTTGGCTTTGCTTGCTAAGTTTTTTCTCAAAAAAGTCCTTAGAGGATTTGACAAGTTGTCTTATTTGCCTGTTGAGGCTGAGGAGGGTGCTTTTCTATTGTTGGGACATCGCCTTTGTTTTCTTGTAAGCAACCTTTTGCATTTATTGTAAAGTTTGTTGATGATGGATGTCCACCATGATGGTTTGTTTTTACTTGGGGCTCTGGCTTTAAATCTTTCTGGTAAAACTGAGTCTATGTTCTTATGCAAGTGATTGTACAGGGCTTTAGTGTAGTTACCACTTACAGCTAGGTGTGGTGCTTGGAATGCATTTATACCTTCCACTGGGAGGGTATAGTTTGCCTTGGTGAAGTTTGTTAGTCTGATTTCACCCTTTGAGAATTCTGGTGTTAGTTCCAGCTCGAAGAGGATTGACCATGTTCTCTCTTGCATTAATTGGTTAGACAACACCTTGAGAAACATGAGCAGGTCTGGAGACCATAAGATGAAAGAAACACCCTCCTGCTGGAAGGAGTTCAGAGGAAAAGCACCAGAAAGGGACATGGGGAAAGGATATGACCAGAGACCACACAGAAATTGGGGCAATTCTAAATTTATTTTATTTTTATTTATTTATTTGTTTATTGCATTTGTTAACCGTGTAATATCCGACTGGGCTAGGCGCCCGTTTTCAGTGGAGACCTGGGGAGAAAAGCTCCACAAGTAGCATTATAAACATAGTGATATATATGACACATTACAGAAACAGGATTAGAGATAGGAAGTTCTAATACAGACACGATACTAAGCAGATTAAGAACATCATGGAAAATTACAGAATACAGACAATACATCTTCAATTGCAGTCAAGGTAGAAAACATGCAAATAACATTGAGAGGAATCTATAATACAGAAGTACAGTTAAATAACAGTGATCATAATCTATGATAATTTATTACAATGAGGTGCTGGCCTTATTACAGTGAGGTGCTAGCCTTATTACAGTGAGGTACTATCTTTATTACAGTGAGGTGCTAGGCATATTACAGTGAGGTGCTAGCCTTATTACAGTGAGGTGCTAGCCTTATTACAGTGAGGTACTACCTTTATTACAGTGAGGTGCTAGCCTTATTACAGTGAGGTACTACCTTTATTACAGTGAGGTGCTAGCCTTATTACAGTGAGGTACTACCTTTATTACAGTGAGGTGCTAGGCATATTACAGTGAGGTGCTAGCCTTATTACAGTGAGGTGCTAGCCTTATTACAGTGAGGTACTACCTTTATTACAGTGAGGTGCTAGCCTTATTACAGTGAGGTACTACCTTTATTACAGTGAGGTACTACCTTTATTACAGTGAGGTGCTAGCCTTATTACAGTGAGGTACTACCTTTATTACAGTGAGGTGCTAGCCTTATTACAGTGAGGTACTACCTTTATTACAGTGAGGTGCTAGCCTTATTACAGTGAGGTACTACCTTTATTACAGTGAGGTGCTAGGCATATTACAGTGAGGTGCTAGCCTTATTACAGTGAGGTGCTAGCCTTATTACAGTGAGTTACTACCTTAGTTACAGTGAGGTGCTAGCCTTATTACAGTGAGGTACTACCTTTATTACAGTGAGGTGCTAGGCATATTACAGTGAGGTGCTAGCCTTATTACAGTGAGGTGCTAGCCTTATTACAGTGAGGTACTACCTTTATTACAGTGAGGTGCTAGCCTTATTACAGTGAGGTACTACCTTTATTACAGTGAGGTACTACCTTTATTACAGTGAGGTGCTAGCCTTATTACAGTGAGGTACTACCTTTATTACAGTGAGGTGCTATCCTTATTACAGTGAGGTACTACCTTTATTACAGTGAGGTGCTAGCCTTATTACAGTGAGGTACTACCTTTATTACAGTGAGGTGCTATCCTTATTACAGTGAGGTACTACCTTTATTACAGTGAGGTGCTAGCCTTATTACAGTAAGGTACTACCTTTATTACAGTGAGGTGCTAGCCATATTACAGTGAGGTACTACCTTTATTACAGTGAGGTGCTAGCCTTATTACAGTGAGGTGCTAGCCTTATTACAGTGAGGTACTACCTTTATTACAGTGAGGTGCTAGCCTTATTACAGTGAGGTACTACCTTTATTACAGTGAGGTGCTAGCCTTACTACAGTGAGGTACTACCTTTATTACAGTGAGGTGCTAGCCTTATTACAGTGAGGTACTACCTTTATTACAGTGAGGTGCTAGCCTTATTACAGTGAGGTGCTAGCCTTATTACAGTGAGGTACTACCTTTATTACAGTGAGGTGCTAGCCTTATTACAGTGAGGTACTACCTTTATTACAGTGAGGTGCTAGCCTTATTACAGTGAGGTGCTAGCCTTATTACAGTGAGGTACTACCTTTATTACAGTGAGGTGCTAGCCTTATTACAGTGAGGTACTACCTTTATTACAGTGAGGTGCTAGCCTTATTACAGTGAGGTACTACCTTTATTACAGTGAGGTGCTTTTATTACAGTGAGGTACTACCTTTATTACAGTGAGGTGCTAGCCTTATTACAGTGAGGTGCTAGCCTTATTACAGTGAGGTACTACCTTTATTACAGTGAGGTGCTAGCCTTATTACAGTGAGGTACTACCATTATTACAGTGAGGTGCTAGCCTTATTACAGTGAGGTGCTAGGCATATTACAGTGAGGTGCTACCTTTATTAAAGTGAGGTGCTAGCCTTAGCTGGCCTTATTACAGTGAGGTACTACCTTTATTACAGTGAGGTGCTAGCCTTATTACAGTGCGGTACTAGCCTTATTACAGTGAGGTGCTAGCCTTATTACAGTGAGCTACTACCTTTATTACAGTGACGTGCTAGCCTTATTACAGTGAGGTACTAGCCTTATTACAGTGAGGTATTGTACCAGCCTTATTACAGTGAGGTGCTAGCCTTAGTACAGTGAGGTCCTTATCACAGTGAGGTATTGTACTAGCCTTATTACAGTGAGGTACTAGCCCTTATTACAGTGAGGTGCTAGCCTTATTACAGTGAGGTGCTAGCCTTATTACAGTGAGATATTAGCCTTATTACAGTGAGGTCCTTATTACAGTGAAGTATCGTACTAGCCGTATTACAGTGAGGTACTAGAATTATTACAGTGAGGTACTAGCCTTATTACAGTGAGGTGCTAGCCTTATTACAGTGAGGTACTAGCCTTATTACAGTGAGGTACCGTACTAGCCTTATTACAGTGAGGTGCTAGCCTTATTACAGTGTGGTACTAGAATTATTACAGTGAGGTACTAGCCTTATTACAGTGAGGTGCTAGTCTTATTACAGTGAGGTACAGTACTAGCCTTATTACAGTGAGGTGCTAGCCTTATTACAGTGAGGTACTAGCCTTATTACAGTGGGGTACTGCCCTTATTACAGTGAGGTACTACTAGCCTTACAGTGAGGTACAATACTAGCCTTATTACAGTGAAGTACTAGCCTTATTACAGTGAGGTACTAGCCTTATTACAGTGAGGTGCAGGCCTTATAACAATGAAGTACTACTAACCTTATTACAGTGAGGTACGGTACTAGCCTTATTACAGTGAGGTGCTAGCCTTATTACAGTGAGGTGATAGCCTTATTACAGTGAGGTACTATCCTTATTAAAGTGAGGTACCATACTAGCCTTATTACAGTGAGGTGCTAGTCTTATTACAGTGAGGTACTACTAGCCTTATTACAGTGAGGTGCTAGCCTTATTACAGTGAGGCACTAGCCTTATTACAGTGAGGTGCTAGCCTTATTACAGTGAGGTACTAGCCTTATTAAAGTGAGGTACTGTACTAGCCTTATTACAGTGAGGTGCTAGTCTTATTACAGTGAGGTACTACTAGCCTTATTACAGAGGTGCTAGCCTTATTACAGTGAGGTGCTAGCCTTATTACAGTGAGGTACTAGCGTTATTATGGTGAGATGCTAGCCTTATTATGGTGATGTGCTAGCCTTATTACGTTGAGGTGCTAGCCTTATTACAGTGAGGTACTAGCCTTATTACAGTGAGGTATCGTGCTAGCCTTATTACAGTGAGGTACTAGCGTTATTACAGTGAGATGCTAGCCTTATTATGGTGAGGTGCTAGCCTTATTATGGTGAGGTGCTAGCCTTATTACAGTGAGGTACTAGCCTTATTACAGTGAGGTACTAGCCTTATTACAGTGAGGTGCTAGCCTTATTACGGTGAGGTGCTAGCCTTATTACAGTGAGGTACTAGCCTTATTACAGTGAGGTATCGTACTAGCCTTATTACAGTGAGGTACTAGCCTTGAGACACACAAATGTAATAGGATTGTGAGATGATTATAGGTTCAAATACACCCGTATCATGTAGGGTAGTAAGAAATTGGTGGCAACCTGTATGCAAGGTAGCGTATGGGAAAAAATTTGGAGTTGAATGTAGTAATGGAGCCTGGAGGACATTAGTCTGCAGAATGGCAGGAGCAGAGCCAGTGACTGGATAAGTGGAATTTTAAGAGTTTTTTGAATTCCTGATAATTAGGATTTTGTGCAGTGATCTGAGGCAGTGTGTTCCATAATTTGGCAATTTTGTAAGAATAGAGGGAGTCACCGTGTTGGTTGTGGGTGCGGGTCACCTATAGGATTATTTTATCTGATGATCTGAGGGCCCTAAGATTAAAACTAAGTTGGAGAAGGTTAGCAAGAGCAGGGAGATTGCTGGGTAGGTGGATTATTTTGTGGACCATGGTGAGCTGATTGAGGGATGACAGATTAGGGAGTTCGAGCCAGATGAGCTGAGAGAGAGCGGTACAGTGATGGGTCCTACACGGGTGACTGGAGGCATATTTGGCAACTTTGTTGTAACAGGATTCTAGGTTATTGAGGTAAGACGTGCACAGATTTGTGAATATAAAAGAGATGTAGAGGAGTGTAGAGAGCAGATGTGACTAAGCAGAGGCTCATCTAGTGCTGTGGGTTAGGAAAGGTTTTGCCCTATAGAGGGTGCCAAGTTTGATATGAACTTTTTGATTGCCAAGGAAATATGTTTGTCAAATTTTAGATTTTCATCTATTGTGACACCTAGAGAAGTTTAGTTTGGTTAGTGGAGTCTATCCTGGTACCATCTGAGGAGAGAACCGAGAGAGAGGGGACTGGCTTGAAATGGATTTTTTTGTTATTGAAGACTATTACCTTAGTTTTGTTTGGGTTTAGAATGAGTTGGTGTTCAGAGATGTGCTTTTCTATGTCTTCAAAGGACAATTGCATTTTTACATGAAGTTCTTTGGGTGAGGGGGCTGAGCAGATGAGTGTAGCATCATCTGCATAATGGACAATGGAGGCTAGCTTAGTTGGAGAGCTGAGATTATTTGTAAATATGCTAAAGAGAAGAGGACCAAGTATTGAACCTTGGGGTACGCCAACAGAGATGGAGAGCAGGGGGGATAGGTTTCCCATGTAGTTGCTTGCTGGCAGTTGGACAGATAGCAATGGAACCAGGGCAGGGATGAGGAATTGAGTCCATATGATGAGAGTTTAAGTAGCAGTTGGTGAGAAACTGTGTCAAAAGCATTGGACATATCGAGAAAGATACAGGAGACAAACTGGCCTTCATTTAAGAGACAATGGATAGTGTTGGTACTATGTTTGGGTCTAAAGCCGTGTTGGGAACTGAATAATAGGTTGTGAGTAAGGAAGTGGTTGAGGAGTTGATTGTGGATGCACTTTTCTAGGATTTTTGCAAGGGGTGGAAAGGATGGCTATGGGGCGGTAATTTGTGAGTTCTCTGGATGGACCACCTTTGTGAAAGGGAATGATGTGGGATATTTTTCATAGAGTGGGGGTGTAGTTTTTGAGATAGATCTATTAATCAGGATTGATATAGGGTAGGCAATGGAGGGTTGGGCGATTTTTAGAAATGTTTTTGGAAGAAGGTCAGCTGCGAGACAGCAGGGCTTTAGCTTCGATAGGAGTGTTTTTATGCAACTGGTTTGTATGGTGTGGATGGTTAAATAGAGCCTAAAAAAGCAGAAAGTTTATAACTGAGGTGCACAAGGTATAGTGATGTAAAATGACCATTCTTGGACAGAAAAGGTAAAGCAGGGATGAATGGAGACTCAGGCAGCAGGTTGTAAGTACTAATTATCACATTTCTCAAAGCACTTCTTCTTAAACTGCACTGTTGAGCCAGGGAGAAGATGATATGAATGGGTAGTGGAAAGGGAATACAAGGAGGCACTCAAGACAATATTGCACAGCTGAAGAAAGGATGAGGGGATGTAGGGTCTGAAAAGATGTCAAATGCAGTTGAAGAGTAGTCTATGTAGGCTTATCCGCCATCAGGCAAATGTAATATCATGCAATAAATCCCTTCATCAGACCAGAAGAAACTGCATCATCAACTCACCGTTGTCCAGGATCATTAGGAAAGTATTATTTATGGATAAGAGTGCAGTGCATATGACGTGCCCTCTTCTGAAACCATGCTGCTTTTTGTCTAAGTCTACAAGACTTAGTGTGGTCCTTAATCTGTGTTATAACCTTTTCTCTAATGTTTTAAATATAAAAAGAAAAATCTAGCAAAGCTAGGTTTTCCACTGTGTAATATCTTAAACCTCTTGTATCAGAGGCAACATGGGATATATACAAATTACATTTTAAGAATATCAGGTGTTTCAGCTAAACAGCAATTCTGAATGTTCATGATTTTTTTTATTTTACTTTTAAAGTCCATTTATGGACAGTTTTAGGCCAATAAAGCCAAATTTTCTAGCTGTGGGCATACATATTTCTGCCTTGTTATAAGATCATCAGCACAGCATAAGAGAAATGTTAGAGTTTTGGAAACACAGGGTTGTCGTACCCAACTGATATCCCTAAACATTAAGGTGTCTACAAAACTTCACAACTATCAAACTAAAACAATGAATAAAAGGTCACACAGGGAAAACCAATTGGTTAAAAAACACAAAAAGAAAAATCTAGCGAAGCTAGACTTCCACTGTGTGATACCTTAAACCATTTGTAGCAGAGGCAACATGGAATATATGCAAATATGCTAAAAATTACAAACAACTATGTAGACGATTCAATCCTGTCTTGGGTGCCAGATTTTAGTAATGGCATTATTTCTCAGTTAACTTCTATAAATAAAATAAAAAAAATACCTGACTGTGTGGAAACGCTGATAATGTACTGAGTCTGGTATGCGCAAGTCATAGGCTCATTTGAATTTAGCATATAAGCCACAAGAGTTTGCCTGCCTATAATTTGATATATCCCAGAGACATTTATTTACTTTTGAGATATTTCCTTTTATGAAGTAGTAACTAGCAGAAAAGTCATGTATGGTTTCAGCAGCCATTTCTTTAGCTAAATCAAAACTGTGACTGACATTCCTGAAGTGCTGGCCAAGAATTGTGTAAACTTGTCTGCAATAATGAACTGGTTTCCATTTTTATTCAGAGATAAAGTAATTTAAAGCTGCTGTTTGTCTCTGCCAACCATTTTGGTTAGTTTCTCTACAAACGTCTGTGGGACTGCTATGGTGAGAGATCTGTCTCTGTTTTGGGAAACATGTTTTTGCTCTATTTGATTGCCTTGACATTGTATGTATGATAGCCATAAGGAGAACTGATGCGTTTTTACAATCTCTATAACTGATTTTTGATGTGCAAAAAAAAACCTACCCGATTTCTAATGCTACTTAACGGGCTGGTGTCCCCTTTATCCTCTTTGGTCTTTAGATGGCAAACTACATTCTGCATTGGCAACAGGATATTGTACAGATAATTTGGGGTACATTGTAATCATTCTGTTGTGTAGCACAGGACTAGCTGCAGCACTGCATAAGGGGGGTGCTACACTCATGAGAATGTCGTCCTTTGAATGAGATGTTAAAGTAAAGTGCTATCTACTTGAGTTGGGGATAGCTCAGGTGGATGTAAAAGATCCCATGGCATCTATCAAAATAATAGGGAAAGTTCCATGATGCCCTCCCCAAATTCCCCATAGTAGTACAAATACCACCTTTGACCTTCCCTGAAAAGAGGCTACAGCCTAGTGGGACTAACCTGGTCAACAAAGGTAAATAAATAAATCCCAGTCTATTGCAATATGTTCTTTTATGTATCCTTTTACTAAATGTCCTGCAGTCTGTTTATAGGCATCTGTTTTACAGAAAACTCAGTTTACAGTTTATTTATTTTATTTTATTTTACATTTGTTAACCGGGGGTGTCTGACTGAGCCGAAAAGGCCCTTTTTCAGCAGATGCCTGGGGAGAAAAGCTCCACATAGAAAAATTACAGCTGCATTTAGTTATTTAGACATGATCAGTATACACACAAATTACAAACGACATGTTTTTACAGTGGTATGCAGCACATCAACAGTTACAGTAGAGAGAACAAACAAAAAAAATATTAATTTAAAAATAAAGGTAATTAATAAATTTGTGGTGTACAGCTGAAATTTGGAACATAGGTGGAATACATCCATAGTACACAGGTACAGTACATACATTGTAGATTAGCCAGTGTTTGTGAGTAAGATTGAAAATTATTATCAAGTACTTTAGGTTTAGTATGTGTACCTTATATGCTTTCACTAGCCTGGGGAGCAGTCATGGCACTGCCAACTTTCCTTGAGATGTTGCCTGATGAGGTCTTTAAAGGAGCCTTTGGATGATGTGTTTTGAATGCTAGTAGGGATAGAGTTTCATTTTTTAGCCACTGAACTACTATATAGTGCATCTCCAAAGCTATTGTAGCTGTTGGTGACTTCTAGTAGTAGTTTGCTTGATGATCTAAGAGGCCTTTTGACTGAGTGATGTACTAGGTTTTTGTGGGCAGGACACTTATTGGGGAGGTAATAGATAGAATGACAGAGGCAGAACTGATTGTAGGTTAAGAGGTTGGACAGTTCAAGTCAGTAGAGCTGTCTCAAAGCAGTACAGTGATGAGTTCTATATGAGCAATTTGCAGCAAAGCGGGCAATTCTGTTATAGCAGGCTTCCATTTTGCTTAGTTCAGTTTTGTTGAGATTAGTCAGAATGGGAGATGCATAGAGTAGGGTGGATAGAAGTTGGGAGCGAGCAATGGCTGATCTTGTGAAGTTGGTAAGAAATGGTTTGATACGGTAGAGTGATCCCAGTTTGGCATGTACTTTTTTAATAGTTAAGTTGAGATGACTATCAAATTGTAGGTGGAAGTCTATAATTATTCCCAATAGCTTAGCCTGTGCCACTGGAGCGATTAGAGTAGCATTTATGGAGTAGACAGTGAATTGACTGTTATCAGTGTTTTTGTTAGAACTGGTTATAATCATAAGCTGAGTTTTCTTCGGATTGAGGATAAGTTATGCTTTGGTAAGGTAGTTTTCAACTTCCGAGAATGCTAGTTGAGTTGTCTGCACGAGGGTGGGAATGTTTTGTGCAGCACAGATTAAGGTAGTGTCAATCTGCATACTGAATGATAGATGCATGCTGTGTGAAGGTATGGAGGTCATTTGTGAAGACTGTGAATAGTAGTGGTCCTAAGATAGAACCCAGTGGGACTCCTATAGTTATGGGCAGCTGAGGAGAGAGAGAATTTTCCCATTTCACAGCTTGGTACCTGTCAGTTAAGTAGCTTTGGAACCAGGTAAGAGTGGAATTTGATAGGTGATATTGCTTTAGTTTGTTTAGCAGGATTTGGTGCAAGACTGTGTCAAATGCTTTGGACATATCCAAAAAAAAGAGTTGACACCTGCAGGCCTTCATTTTTGAGATGGTTTACTGTGTCTGTGAAGCAGAGAAAGGCTGTAGTGGTACTATGGGCAGGTCTGAAACCATGCTGAGTAGGTGACAGGATGTTGCTGTCTAGGAGATAGTTTAGCATCTGGGTATGGATGCATTTTTCTAGGATTCTGGCCAGGGGGGAGAGTAAAGCAATGGGTCTGTAGTTATTGAGTTCAGTGGAGGTCCCCTTTATGTATGGGTGTAACAGGATATTTTTCAGAGTTTGGGCACATAGTTTTCAACAATTGATCTGTTTATGAGAGTGGAGATTCAGATAGCAATAGCATCTGCTGTGAGTTTCAAGAAATAGCTGGGGAGTTGGTTGGCTGCTGTTGATGAGGTTTTTAGTTTGGTGAGCATGCTTTTGATTGAAGTGGTGGAAACTGTTTTGAGGGTAAAGCTTGTATTAGTGTTATTTGTGTTCGGGGGGGATAGTGAGGAAGGAACTGTCCTGTGATACTAAGGATAGAATTGAGTTCACAAAGTGGGGGTTGAATTGTGTTTCTATGGGAACTTTAGTGTCAGGGGTGGTTGGTTTGGGGGTAGCCTTTTGGATGGGTTTTAGTAGCTGGTTTACATTTTTCCCAAATTTTTGGGGGTTGTGTTGGTATTTAGTTTGTAATGTCGTGTAGTAGGATTTTTTGTCCAGCCTAATGCATTTTTTGCACGGTTGCGCAGTTCTTGGTACTTAGGCTTTGTGTTTCTTTGTTTTTTGATAGTAAAGCCAGGCAGTGTCTCTGGACTTGAGGATTTGTTTGTATTCTTTACTGAGCCAGGGGTTTGTAGAGGTTCTAACCTTGATTTTGCACAATGGAGTGACAGTGTCTAGGTGTTGTAGAAATGTTTTGTTGAAATATGCTACAGCCTGGTCAAGTGGGAGAATTTTTAGGGGGGTTCAGTCACAGTTAGAGAATAAAGTATTGAGGACCTCAGGAGAGAATGTTTTTGTGTTTCTAGTGGATATATAGTTAGTGGTTTTGCATATGCTTGTTCTACTACGTATAAAGTATATTATGTTGTGGTCACTTAAGGTGTCTGGGAGACTGCCTGCATGGGGGGTACACTGTGGGGTTGTTAGTTAGGACCCAGTCAAGGATGGATTCCCTTTTAGATTTTTTTATCACATCTAGTTGGAATTTAAACTAGCTGCTGGTAGCCATGGAGATTTATTAGATTACTTGGTGGTTCTGATATGCAGGTGAACCAATCTAGGCTGAAATCCCCCAGAATAAAGGTTTCTTGTATGTGAAAGAACACCAGGATAAGAAGTCTTCAAGGCTAGCAGGTGTATTACCAGGTGGAATATAGATCACAATTGTGGTGCTGACCTTTTTAGGGTGAAGTTGAAGTTGTGAGATATGTATGTCCCAATTATTGGGGGAGGGGTAGGAGTTTGGTAATTGATGTACAGTTAAGTTGGACTTGTACAGTAAGGCAGTTCCACCCCCTTTACGAAGTGGTCTGTCTTGTCTAATGATATTGTAGCCGGTAGGGAGAACTTCTGAGTTAGCTATGTTTTTATTTAGCCAGGTTTCTGTTAAAGCAATTATGTCTGGGGAGTAGTGTGCTATTGTGGCCTGGAGTTCAGGTATTTTATTTTTGATACTTCTAGTATTAGTATTTAGCATTAAAAGATTGTTGGTTTTGCTGCTGTTGTTGATTTGCCCAGGGATGAATATAGTGGGGGTGTTATGGTCTGACATTTGTGTTGGAGCAGTTTGTGTTGGAAAGGATGGATTTGGGCTTGGGTCGGGGTGGATATCCCCACTTATGGTGAGCTTGGTGTTAAAATGGTGATACAGATGTTGGAGTTTGGTGAGGAGTGTGAGAAAGTATTGTGTTTTTTTGGAGTAGGAATGAGACCATATGTGTTTAGTTCTGAATTGGTCCATTATGTAGTTCTTGAACAATTGTGGGCAGATATTATTATAATGTGCAGTGTCTGTTTATGAGAATGCATAATGTAGTGTTGTACTACTAAGTTTAGGGATATTGCTAGAGTGATAACTTCTGGTGTTATAAAGAATTATGCAGAAGACAGACTAGACTTAGTTGTGTGATAGTCATGGTTATAAAGTTTAAGTTGGTGCTAGGTGGGGACCTCAATAGGAATTATAGGGATCCACTATATGTGGATGGATAAGTAGTGTGGGTGATGTAAAAAATGCCTAGTGGGAATGAGAGTGATTGGGAGTATTTTGTGTGGAGCAAGTTGGTGTGGTATAATGTGATCTGACTTGAGGAGCTGCGATTGGTGGAGGTGATGTGAGGGTGAGCTTTGGGTGTGGCTGTGATTACTATAAATGTAGAGGTAGTGGGGGTGGGAGGGAATAGGGGGCAGGGGAGCGGAGAGAGCCCGAGCGCTAGAGAGGGTGAACGGAGCGGGGCAGAGCCCACCAAAACAAGAGTAAAAAGTAAGTATTACTTTACAAATCTGAACACTTTAAACAAATTCCTGAGGTCTAATGGCTTACCAGCAAGCAGAATGCAAATCACTGAAGAGCACTTGTGTCCTGGTGGGAGACTAGAAATTTAAAGATGGCTCCATGCTCAGCAGAATTCTAATATAGACTTAGTATTGGGGAGAGAGATAGCACAAGGGGTGTAAACCAGGTGGAATGCAAAGAAACCAGAGAGGCAATCAGTGGAAATCTATCAGTGAAGGCCTCAGAGGGGGTAAGTAATAATTCAAACTACCTGTAAAGTGAAGGAGAGAAGAGACAGCAAAGTTTATTAAGGTTGGGAGTGTGTCTTCACATTGACTTGCTGATTAGTAACCAGTTTGTGCACAGATTAGAGTATGGAGATACATTAGCAATGAAGGGGAATGTATAGAGATGCAAATAAACAAAGCAGCATTACTGCGGCTGTTTAACAGATGTCATCTCCCAAAAACTCACAATCTGGTCTCCGTGAAAGCTTGTAACTTTTATGGTACTCCAGTATTTTACAGTGTCTGCACTGACTTATATATCACAGCTTAATTTATGTTGGAAGCTTTATATTCTTATGCTTTTGTTATAGCACAAAGTCTCCCAAAGTATTCATTTGTCTGGAAATGTTATTGCCCTGCAGTTAATTTAATGCAGTCCATATGATAACAGCCTTAATCCTAGTGGCACTGTGCTTACAAATAAAGCATTGTTATGGAAAGCAGGCTAAAGATGAAAATTCTTTTAGTCTGAAATATCAAAGTCACCTTACCCTCAAAAATGCAATAGTGATTCACTTTCAGATTTAAATTCCTGTTATACTTCTGTTCACAGCGATGCTTTGAAATCAGGCTTGCTGTAAAACATGGACTTGAATTCTCATTTGATATTGGGGCTGCAGGGTATTTGTTTGCTAGAAGCCATGAGATGAACACTATGGCAAGCTCAGAAGTTCCTGTTATTTCAGAATGAAAGAGCCAAGACAGATGGTTCCATGGCCCCTTAAGTAATAATATTTGATTTTGTCTTCAGTCCACATACAGCCATTTTTCTCACATTATGTTTTTCCTGGCGTGTGTGTGTATGTGTGTGTGTGTGTGTGTGTGTGTGTGTGTGTGTGTGTGTGTGTGTGTGTGTGTGTGTGTGTGTGTGTGTGTGTGTGTGTGTGTGTGGTCAGTCTTCTCATCTGTCACTTTGCCTACTGTACTACCATCGTTCAGAGAACGGTCTTTCAATTGTATAGGGGAAGCCTCACCCTCCTTCAGAGGGGATAAGCAGTTAAAAAAAATGTTATGCCCCACTAGACTCCTCTCAAATCCCAGTGCCCTACTTTAAAAAATATTTATAAGTTTTCACAACATTAAACTTCTAATATAATTCCAGTTAGCTTTGTTTTTTTTCCACAAAGATGTGAGTTGATGCCTTCCCTGTGGTGTCTCTGTATTGCACACCTCAGTGCTTGTTTAAGCTCTTTTAATGCTTCACAGGGCCTCCTTTTTAAAGAAAAAAATACCAATACAATGTTAATTTGATGAATGGGGGGGGGGGTCATTCAACCAAAAACTGAACCATTCCAAGCCATTATTCATCGTCCTTCCGTTCACCACAGAATCATTTATAAGAACCAGAGTTACGCATTACATAAGGAATTACATCTTCCTGATCAAAATAAACTGAATGAACAAATGCCATTAGAACCAAAAAGCTCCAGTTTAATGAAAATGGTTTCAGCATTAAAAATGCAAACACCTTCAATTACACTGTGGGTTTTTTTCACCAATAAACATATGTTATGCTTTATTTCTCTTGTGATCAGAGGATAATGATTGTAGCATGACACAATGTGGCATTAACAGTCTCAAGCGGACTGTCTGACACATGTGGAACCTCGTGACAGTTCATTTTTCTAATTCAGCCTTTTATGGGTAAGATAAATAGCAGACATTGAAGGTGTTTTAGAGTCCTCCTTATATATTACAAACACTTGTCGGTATAAAATATGTATACATGCTGATTTTTGGGAAGGTGTAAAAATGAACAAAGGGGCCTGTAATCCTTCAGTTTCCCTGATTGTTAGCGTAGTGCAATAACCACCAGTTAGAAAAGGAATTTATTTATTTATTTATTTATTTGACATTTGTTAACTGGGATAGTTCATGTGAGCAAAATCCCTTTTTCAGTGGAGGCCTGGGGAGAAAAGCTCCACGGTACAAGTAAGCAAGACAATTTACAAAACTGAAGATGAATTCCGTGAAAAATTTACAATGAAACAGTTAAGCAAATGTAGATAAAGCTCCACAGTGCAATATTGTAAGAGTCATTATAACATTCTTGAAAAAAACATTGCAAAGAAATATACAATAAAACATTTGAATGAATTTACATAACACATTGGGTTATCTTCAGAGGGTAATTGTACAATACAGAGCAGTTAAGTGAGTTATGGTAGTAGGGAAGGGACAAATAGATAGGATAGTGATAGAGAAAGGGGTGAGTTCATGTGGGATGATTAAAGAGGCAAACCCATGTGCTATTAGGTACCTTTTGAGAGTTTTCTTGAATTTGTGGCTGTAGGAAATGTTTCTAATGTTCATGGGGAGCTTGTTCCATGCAAGAGCAGGGACATAGCTGTAGAGATTCTGTCCAATAGATTTTTTAGGTTTGTGAATTTGTAAGAGACATTGGTCAGAGCTTCTGAGGGATCAAAGGGGATTATAGAGATAGACAAGTGAGGAAATGGCAGGGGAAGAGGAAGCTTTATCAAAATAGTATGGATAATAATAAGAATGTCCACCAGTTATAAAAGGAATGGCAAATACTGATTTATTTCAAATACTGCCTCTGGTAGATTGTGTACCCACTACTATCCTGAAATAGTGCTGTGAACACTGGGTGATGTGCACCAGCATTGTCCTAAAATCAGGGTTTAGGGTTCCCTGGAATGGGAGTTTGGCCACTGGGTAACTGTGTTGTGGGCACTAGGTGACTGTCACCAGTGGTGTCCTGAAATGAGAATCTGGACACTGGGAATCTGTGCTGTGGGCACTAGGTGATTGACACCTGTAGTGCCCTGAAATGGGAATCTGGACACTGGGTAACTGTGGTGTGGGCACTAGGTAACTGGCACCTGTAGTGCCCTGAGTCTGGATACTGGGTAACTGTAGTGTGGATACACACAATCTGTGAATTATACCAATTTCTACACTGATGTGATTGTAGTTGCCTTGAATATGTTAAGTATTGCCAAAGATTTTATGTTGTTCCAGAAGCATTTTGATTATTTTATTAAAGTTGAGTGCATGTTTCTGCAATAGTCTGTTTTGCTTTGTTAGTTAAATTCTAGTGCTTTTTTCTAATGTTCTTATAATGCTTATGTTGTTGGTCTTTTGAGGTTCCTTTTCCCAGTCTTTACAGGCAGCGTCCCTTTTTTTAAACATTTGAGCAAGTTGATATTTGAGTCAGAACATAGCATTAGCTCTGAGTCATGGGACTCACTTGTTATGTCATATAGATTATTATGGTTTGGAGATGAGTCATTGATAAAAAATGAGAGTGCATTTTCTGGGCCCCTTTGCATCAGATTGTCCCCAGCCAATGGGAACTATTTCCCTTGTTAAAGCTTATTTAGAGTTGTCAGAAATGTTCCTGATTGTTTTGTAGCTTTGTGGTAGTCTAGGGCTTTTAAAGGACCAGACAGAAGTGATTGTGTTGTGGTCACTGAGTGAATTTGGAAGCACCAAGTCAGCTGAGCAATTCTCTGGGAAGCATGCCACTTCGACATCTAGAATAGTAGATTGTTTTTGATCCTAGATTAAATCTTTTCCCTCCTTGCACCAGATGTGTTGGGTTTCAGGAGATTAACCTTAGAAGATACTGCTTTAGGGCACTGGGGTTTACTTAACTGTCTCATGGCTGTATTGTTATGATAATAATAGGATAGTTAGAATAATACCAGCAACACTTAGTCTGCTGGTTTTAGTTATTGCTAGAATATTGTCCAACAAAATCTGTAAATTATTGGAGGCAGGAAAAGAGATGTACATTGTGTCCAGACAACGTTTGGTGTGCTTAGCAATGGGTTACTGAAGAGTCCGTTTAGGTTCTTTGTCTGCATTGATCAAAGAGTGATTGACAAGAGACCCCTTGGTGTTAATATGTCTAGGGATTAGTGTAAGTACACTTCTGCAAGGATAGGAGGTGCTGGCAGTCATGCCAGGGAGAAGTAGGGCAGAGGATTTAAGAATTGTGCCAGCACAGCTAGCTGGAATGTTGTAAATAATTGTGTGTCATTAGTATATCAAACTGATCTGTACAGATGCTTGTGCTGAAAATGTATTTGCGAGCTTTACTTGAGTTACTTGTGTTAAAATGTATCAACAGTGCACCCTGCTGAAATGAAGAGAAATGTGCATGTATTATGGTAACTGAATTAAATGTATATGTTTTAATAGAGGACACTGGCACAGCAATAGTTAACCAGCTGGCTTATTTTAAGAAATATAAGGGAAATGTAAATAACTGTTAAATCATTGAACAGTACCCCACAGTACTGAGGAGGATCGAAGACAATGGGTCTGGTACAGAGCCATTATTCATTAGCTCATTGAAAAGAGGGGGGGGGCTCCAGGCACTGTCATAAACCTTTAAATGTGCATTGCAGCAGTCTGCTAAAGTCTTGTCTCAAACTTCAAATGGAGATATTGTGGGAACCTATAGTCAGGTGACCAGATGAGGTCATTCTGCAAGTCATCTTGGATATTATATTTTACAGGGAGTAATCTCAGAATATAGAGTATTCTGTTTTGGGGGCCTGACTAGAAAGACTGATCACATATTTCATCTTGCCTTACCCAAGTAAGTTATTAGGGAAAAGTAAATTCTGTTAGATTCAGTCATGAATGTAGTGAAGCTTACTTTAGAGACTGTTTTTTTTTTTTTTTTGTATGAGTCTGTGCATCATTGTTGTTTTCAATATTTTTCTGTGATTTGAACTATGTGGTTTACTGTGAATATATATTCAGTATTTTTTTTACTTTTATTATTTATTATTAAATTTATTTAATACTTATATCATGGCTGGTTCTTCTACAGAGTATCTAACCTTTGAGAGTACTTAAATTTATTTGATGATACTGTGTGGGCCACACCAGAAGGCCTAGCCATCTTGGTGAACTACTATCATTTGTATTGGAATTAATATTGCACAGTATAATTGGACACAGTTTGTTAAGGGCCTTAGAGTAGCTGATTGTGAAGTGTCTGATGGCAGTGATAACTACCTTATACTCTGTGCAGAAGGGGGCACAGCAGGTACATCTGTGCCAGCCTTTCCCAGGTGTTTTTTTTGTGTGTGTGTGTGTGTGTGTGTGTGTGTGCATGTGTGTGTGTGTGTGTAAAATCAGATCTCTCAGGGTGTGTGTCAACTACTTGGGGGAGGGACATAAAGCACTGGTTTAATGAGAGTGTACTGGAGGAATTGGCTTGGCCACTTGGCTGAGGACCTAACTCTATAGCTGTACCAGTGAAGAGTCTTATAGGGGATCTGGAGGGAGACAGCTGTAGACACATCCAGACCCCAGATTGAATGTGTTCCCTGTGTGCTCCTAAGGGAAACTGTACTTAATGCAGAGAGATCTGCATCTGGAAAATATCAGGTGTGTCCATTTGTATTCCAAGTTCACATCCCTTTCCAGTGTCAGTGGTGAGGATTCAGGCTCCTTGATTACTAGCCCAGCATGGGGATGATACATAGTGGTGCCCATCAAGTATTGGCAGCAGTGGTGAGCATCACACCTCCCACCGCCATGTGATGGACAGTGATTGTGGCATATGATGTAGTTTTGTAATTTATTATTTGGAAACAGGAGTCCGCTTTAAGCCAAGGTTCAGTTAAGGCCAATAAAGTGGAGTTATTTTGTTGGAACTGTAGCTCAACTTGAGGGCCATTTGTTATTGATACTGTATATATTCATGTTAGCAATACTGAGATGATTGGGACAATGGGTTAGTTAACTGCACCTGCCTGCATTATTTGGATAGTGGCTAGAACCTGTTAGAAAGTTATGTGATTGGAAAAAAATGGGGGGGGGGGTGGTAGGCTGCATTCGAGAGTTATAAAAATGTGTTTCATTTTATGTGATTGTATGTGCAATTGTTAATCCACCACAGAGGTAGAGATAAGTGTTAGGTGTTGTGGGTAATGTGGGTCATTGTAAGGAGGTGAAGTAGTGACATTGTTACAAAGTGGGTGCATGAAAACATTTTTATATACATATAAATAGTGGTTGGAGAGAGGAGAGTGCAAAAGTCGACAATCTAGGTGGTAGCTAAGAATGAAAGGCAGGAAGTAGCACCAGTAAAGTCTTGTTGAGTTGAGAAAATGACACTAGAGCTACTATTTCTTCCTGCAAGAGAAAACTGCTAACTTACAGACTTGACTTTGCTATTTGGGATATGTATAACCCTTCTAAGCCACTATAACAATTCCATAAGTAACCCTTCTAAGCCACTATAACAATTCCATAAGGCCATAAAAGTGTAAACATTTTGGGGGCTATATGTCCAGTTAAGTATTTTTACGTAGAAGGTAGTGTTTGGCTTGAGGCCTACTTTAGGCTGCTAACAAAATCCTTTCTCCTTTCTTTTTCTAAAGACCTCAGTACTCATTCAAGACCACAATAGCTGAAGCAGTAGCAGACAATGTGGTCAAAAGGTGGTATTACTTATCATGATGATAACCCTATATGATCTGTTAGTATTCACCAGTGGCAGTGAGAAATTGTCAGGTTAAAAAATTCTTCTATTCGGTAGTAGTAGTAGGGAAGCAGGTATCTGGATCTAATTGCTAGAAACAGGCAAGCCAGAAAGGTAGCAGTTGTGGCAGTCATTGAAGTGAAGGCTTATGTGTGGCAGACATTTTGTGAGGCCATGGAAAATGACTTTCAGATGGCCTCAAAGAGATTCTGGGAAATCACTATATGACGCAGAAGAAGGAAGTGGGATACTGCCCAAGCTGTTCTCAGTAAAAGTGGACAAATGCTGACCTCTAGAGGAGACTGCATGTTTCAAGTCTACCCAGGCATCCTGAAGAAGTTATTCTGGAGGTGGAGTTGAACACATTCCATGTTAAAGTATTGGCCAGGTGTTCCCTGGATACTCTCACTGCACAACTGGACTTTCCATATCTCCTCAGCTGCCACACATTCTATGCAACCCAGATTATCACCAAGTGGTGATCCTTTGACAGCTCATAACCTTTCATGATCTAATTATCAAGAACATACAGCCTCAAGTCTAATGACAGGACTACATAATTATTGCCCTGTAACCCAAGGCTCCCCAGTACTAAGTACAGTTATTATTAGAATGAATGGTTAGCCAGATAGGTTGAATTACAAATAACCAAAACAACAAAAATGAAACTGCATTTTAATGAATGTGCACATCACCGAAACAGATTCCCAAGAAAGGAACCACTTGGGCAGCATAAAAAGAAAAGCACATTGAAACACACAGTGTGCCCCCCACACCACCCTAACTAAATATACCAGCTCTGAGACTGCACTATAGTGGGGAAAAGGGAAAATTTCCTATGTTGGCCAAGTGTTTTTTTTTCCAGGAATCTGTTTCAGTGCACATTTGTTGAAATTTAGTTTCAGTTTTGTCGACTCAGTTATTTGTAATTTAGATATATCAATCTAATGAAGTAGACATATATATATATATATATATATATATATATATATATATATATATATATAAAACATATATATATATATATATATATATATATATATATGTGTATATATAAATTAACATTCCAGAATATGGGGGGCTGAATATGCCATGCCATGCGATGCCACACATAGGCTCATAGGTTCATAGAAAGTTACTAGGCTAATGGCCCTAGAGCCATTACAAGTCTAGCCATGTTTATCTCACATAACCCCAATTGATGATAGTTAGATGGGTGAAGTTCACAGAGGTAAGCATCTATCGTAGTTAATATTGACTTCAGTCTAGGAGGGAAGTGGGCACCACCCAAGGAGTGAATTTGCGGACACCCATCCATTGATCTAGGTTGTATTTCAAGTCAGGGAGGGGTCTGTTTTACATTAATTGGAAGCTTGTTCTAGAGAAGTGGTAGTCTCTGGGAAATGTAGCCATCTGTCCAGCATGACCTGTTCATGTCAAAGACTAGGTTAAGATCCCTGGAGCGAGTGACCCTCGTGCAACTTGACATATGAATATGTAGCTTTTCCATCAAGGCCGGGTCAGAGACTGCTCTGTAAGCCAGGCAAGCATTACCCCTTAGCAACCTGTAGGAGAAAGAGTGCAGTGACACAGCTTTCAGTCTTTCCGTGTAAGACTTGTTTTGTGTAACCTGTAATTTCTTGGTGAAAAACCTCTGTGGTCTCTCCAGTCATTGCAGGTGTCTCGTGATGTACATGCAAAAGGAAGCATTGTACTCAATTACTGGTCTGATGAGGGCCGAGTATAATGGAATTATAACATCCTTAGATCTAGATGTGATGTCTTTATTTATAAAATGTGCCATATAGAAGGATTGCCTTACTATTGTGGATACATGGTGATCAAAGCTCAGATTGCTATCAACCTGAGTACCCAGATCACGTACCACTGGGTCTACACTTAAGGGGTGCTGTCTATAATGTAATTAGCAGGGATGTCAGCTTCCCAGCCAGAATAATAAAACATTTTCTGCGTTTAGCTTTAATCTGTGGCTTTGGCACCAATCGTTTGTCTGCATTAACCCTGTCTGCAGTATATTAACATCAATGGAAGACTGAGCGATTGCTCCCAGTTTGCAATCTTCAGCAAAATTGGTCAGCCACAGGCTGTCCAAGTTTGCCTGGAAGGCTTCTAACAGTGATTGGAGACTGTGGTAGGAAAAAAAAATAACGAATGCTCCTCTTCAAATTATTATTTATTTATTTATTTTACATTTGTTGACCAGGATAGTCCGACTGAGCTGAAGAGCCCTTTTTCAGCAGAGGCCCAGGGAGAAAAGCTCCACAAACATTACAAAGAAAGTTAAACATAAGCAGTTAACGAAAAGGATTCAAAGAAAATTTTTTACAATAAAAGTAAATAAGGAATAAGTATAAGAATATCTGTACAATTTTATCAATAGAGTGAGAAGAAAAAGAATCATAGTACCATTTGCTGTTGATGTACATCAAGTTTGAGGCAGAGAGAGAGAGAGAAAGAGATGAGACATGGGTATTTGTAATAGTATTGTAAGGAGGTTACCGTTCATGTTAAAGACGCGTTTAATCACAGAAGTAAGGATCCTAAATATCTGCGAGTGTATGTGTGTGTGTGTGTGTGTGTGTGTGTGTGTGTGTGTGTGTGTGTGCACGCACGCATGTGTGTGCGTGTGCGTGCGTGTGCGTGCGTGTGTGTGCGTGTGTGTGCGTGTGTGTGTGTGTGTGTGTGTGTGTGTGTGTGCGTGTGTGCGTGTGCGTGTGTGTGTGTGTGTGTGTGTGTGTGTGTGTGTGTGTGTGTGTGTGTGTGTGTGTGTGTGTGTGAGAGTGTGTATGTGTGCGTGTGTGTATGTTTCAGTGTGTGTGTGTGTGTGTGTGTGTGTGTGTGTGTGTGTGTGTGTGTGTGTGTGTGTGTGTGTGTGTGTGCACATTTTATGGTGTTCTGGACAGAGCTTTTATAATGCAGGGTAATCAGATCTGCCATTTTATCCAAACATTTTATTTTAAGCTATTTTTCACTGTTCTATGATACTTCCTCAACCTATGATTCATTTACTGGGTGTAAATGGACTTAAAATGTCTGCTTCAGCCATTACTTATTTAATGCAGCACAACATTGTCATGTCACTTTTGCATCGGAGCAGGTCTTTCAGAATGACTGCCCTCAGGGAACAGCCATCTTTCATGACTAGTGTTAGTTCTGCTTAGAGTAATATGTTCTCATATGATTCATGCATTGGTGTAACCATCAGAAATCCAAGCCGTTGCAAAGGTTGCAAAACTTCTAAGTTTATAAGGAATGTAAAATACTGATGGAGTTAACCTTCTGATATGACAGCGTATAATTCATTTTTTCATTCCTTACTCTGCCATGATGAAAAGTAGCTGAAGAAGCACCATAACACGTGTGTCGGCTAGTCAAAAGGGGATTCTGGGAACATACTTCATGACTACATAATGGGAAATTAGTACATCTGCTCACTTTAAATGCAAATACACATTTTGTTTTAAAACATGATGTGATGACAGGCCTGATGGTCCATGTTTGCCCCTTCCTTTTGACTGATCTATTCCAATAGTTTAACGTATTATATATATATAAAATACATAAACATGACCAAAGTAAAACAGGGACTTCTCATGATACTGATTTTATCCGGCCCTTAACAGCTCTGTCACATTGCAGTGTTGTGTTCTTATCTGTGGTTACTAGGCTCAGAATTGTGTTACTACAAAGGACAAAATATGAAAAGCCATCACCTTTATCAGAATCAATATTACTTGCCTACATATATAGACCCTGTTCTCTCCATCAGTAACTGGCATCCAGCTTCTCATGTAGCACTGAGAAAGCAGCAGTAGTCAAAATGTAGTGACCTTTCAAACCACCTGGTCTGTTGTGTTAATGCATAATAATCTGATAATGTGGAAACTGTAACTCTGTCAGTTCCAGTTTTATAATACAGCACTGTTTAATTGTATGGAATTATCAGATAAGAACAAAAAAATGTAAGACCATCACTTTTCTGCATTGCCATAGAATTATCTGATAACCAGTTTCTATATCCTTTAAACTATTCTAAGGATAAAATGTTGTAGTACAATAAAAAATGTACTAAAGTTTTGCTTGTACTCCATACATTTTTTGCAATTGTAGATATTGCATTGGTCACTGTTCTCATGTTTTCTGCACTGCCTTTCTACTCTGTCATCATGCATGAACAGTAAGTCATAAGAAGTACAAAGTCATTCAAAAGAGAGTGTTCTGTACTTTTTGAGGTCAAACGAACCAATTTGGAGAGTGACATAGGAAATATTTAGCAAGCAGACATGAAAAGAGTATGAAGGAATAATGGTTATACAAGATTAAAAAAGGAGCAGGCCTCGCTGTGAAGCAAATATTCAAGTAAAAAGAGTAAAAAGCACTGTGGTTGACAAATGATGGTTATGAAGAAATGTTTCTTATTCAGAAAACTTGCAGAAACTTGGAACAAAGTTTAGAAAATTCCAGTAATATCCAGAATCACAATAAGTAGTCAAATTTAAGTTTACACATGGTGCTGATGGTTAGACGCTGTCCTGTTCAATTCTCAGCTAGAGCATCTTCTGCATGGAGACATGCATGAATGGGCGTACCTTCGTTGAAGGTTGTGCATCAGGGCTGGTAACTCGACACGTAAAAATCAGCTACCAATCATTAGTGGACCGGAGTTCTGCTATGGCGACCCCTAACCAGGAAAAGCCGAAAGACACAACAACAACAACATGGTGCTGACGGTTGCATTTTTAGGCCAGTATCTCCACTTCTTTGGCTTGACATTGGCCAAATAACTCAGACCCATGAAAGGGTAGTAAACATAACTTAATAAATATACACAGCAGGAAAGTAAATGGAAGGTATCCAAAGTTCACACTGTAGGTAATACAGAAATGAAACTGAGTCAGAGGAAATGGGAAGTGATGCAGAATCTGGCGTGAAGTAGATAATCTATTCATAACTGCATAATATGACTGAAGATGAGTGCAACAATCATATGTATTACTAAACAGATGGTAAGACTGAAACAGAAAATCGATCCAGATTTAGCAGTAGCACTGCATACATACAAATATTTTTCAAGCATGGGCAATGATGCCTTTCTAGCCTACCAGCATTGTGTATTTTATCTATTCCTGTTCCTGGCTGTAAGAAAATATTAAATAAAAGCAGCATTAAACATGTGCACTGGTTAGAATATTCAATACCAAACACTGGCCAAATGGCAAGTTAAAGGCACTGAATATGTTACCACAATAAGGAAGCAGTAAAGGCAGAGCAAGGAAACAGATGTAGTTGTTAGCAGATACCACAGGAATGTGGACATTGAAAGGCATTGATTCCTGGAATAAACTAAAACACAGCGTCAGTCCTTAGTTCTAACCCTCATCGTACAGGATGTGACCTCCGACTTGAAGTGGAACTGAAAAGACATGACCTGGAAAATGCTGGAATAAAGTCTAAGTAATAGAAGAGTAAATTTGCCACTCCAGTAGTTTTATACTGAAGAAAGGTAAGTCAGGAGACATTTGTATTTTGGAGATTTTAGTGTTCCATTTTTAGGAACTATGCAGCTTATTTTACCAGAAATGAAAACCTTTCTGCTTGTATCCACAGTTGAGGGAGATGTTTAACAAAGAAGCCCACAGTGCAAGCATAACTGCAGATAGAGATGGTATAATCATCTACACAGTGTTTGACAATTAACATATACCAAGACTTGTGCCAGTATAACACACTTTTTTTGGAGTGGTATCTGCAGCAGCAGTTTAACAGAGGCCAACAGATGAAGTATTATATTGAATTACCAATGCATATTGCTAACTCAGTGATAGTCTGGTGGGCTTCCAGTCAGTTGTTTGGGCCACAGGGGCTTGTAAACAGCTGCTTGTGTATAACTGATTGCTTATTTAATGGCTTATTTATTTAAAAATGTGAGTGAAAAGCTGTTGCTTGCATATGTGTCCAAAGAGGTCTCCAAGACTCAATGACTTTGGAGTAAGAATAATTAAGTTTGGGGAGTGTGGTGGGTGCAGGGGCCAGTTTTGCAAAAACTATGCACTTGCTTAAAATGCATGAGTAATTCACAACACCAATGTCTCCATGCTAGAATTTGTATAATAGGCATGATAGGAGAAATTGCTGCCAAATGTTTATGTTGAGAGAAGATGCAGGGATACGATCCCAGTGATAGACAAAGATGATAAACACCAGTTTACCAATTTATGAATGGTCCTGGACTGGCTATAAAGTCATGAACATTGAGCCAGCACAGATAAATGTGAGTTTTTCAAAACAAAATGAACATTTTTATTGCAGGTTCGATAGTAATACTAATGGGTTACATGTATCACAAAACAAGGGGGCGGCTGTGCTAATGACATCTAGACCTCAGATCATGCTGAGCTGAGATTGTACAGAACAGTGTCAATTACTGATGTAGGTTTCTTCCAGAATTCTCAGTAGTGACATCTGATGTATGCATTGTTATAGGACTGATCTGCACTGGAATGGAAGAGCCTTCTTGGTGGCCAAAAAATGATAAAAACAGACCATGTACTGATATTGCTTTGTATTTTATACTGCTGTATGATGCCTTACCTTATGGAACAGATTCTGTTATAAGGAATACATTTCTGGATGTATGAAAAGGCCTACCATGTCTGCTTCATGGTCACTGACAAACAGCAAAATTGATTATGCCAAATTGACCTGGTTTGTGGAGTGAAGAAGTTAAATGATCATTTATATTATGAGAGACTTATACCACCAATGGATCACTGACCACTGCTTAACTTGTAACTCATGGAAAGGGTGTCCTTAATGACAAAAGCACAGCTGAAGCACTGGTCACTTTTTCTCGGAGCCTGCTGTTATGACAGTGAATTCATGGGAGACAAAATGCATAGGAATTCTAATGAACAGTCACAGTGCCACATGACAGGACATAAGAGCTAGGCAGCTCAGATCCACTGGATGTGCTTTAAATAATGATAGCTAAATAATTACCAGTGACCAATGGACTCATTTAAAGATGAGGAAGAAATGACACAGCATTGTCGGAAGTATGTGATACTGTTATAAAGGGATGGCCTAAGGGTAAAGAGTCAGACTTCCCTACATCTGTTGCTAGAAAGGGACAGTTATCCACATGGTGTGGGACCTTGTTTTGTGGAGGTACGTCAGTAATTTCTTTTAGGTAATGTGCCAGACTGTTGAACATCATTAAAGTGGGACAATTACTGTGAAAATGAAGTATGGTGTAGCCTGAAACTGACATGAAGACTGGAAGATCTATAAAACAGTGCATCTGCATGTCCATCCATTCTCATACGGCTTGTACTAATAATGATCATGGAGGTAACAAGCTGACCAGGGTTCACCAGACTTCTCTGTCCACAACAACTTTCTCCAACTCTTTCTATTGATCCACAGCTATTCCCAGGCAAGTTGAGAGATATATTCACTCCAATTTGTCTTGAATGTGCCTCCTGGTCTACTCCATCTGGTTACGCCCAGTGCGTCGTCCTCAGGCTGCAACAAGAAAGGCATCCTCTGTAGAAGCCCACCCACCATAACTGACTCCACTCTTGCTGAGAACAGCCTGGCTAATGCTGTGTGTTGTATTAAGGTTAATATGCCAAAAATTAGGATTTGCTAAAACTACGCGATATCAAAATTCTTAACCGTGAACACTGTTAACAGTGTTGCAGAACTTATCCAGCTTTATACAACAGCTCCCCAAGGCTTGGTCAGCTCTATAACACTGAGGAATAATGTCCTGATTATGGCCTAGATGACTTGCACTCCAATGGTCCACATACTAGAGTGGCTGATAAAGTGGATGAGAAAAGAATGAAGAGGTTACTACAGTCCCTCCTTTCGTTGGAGAGAAAGGCTTTGGAGCATGCTAGCTTACCTAATATCACAGCTTGTGGCAGGACACTGGATATTGCATTCCAGCACAGCTGGAAGTGCACCCTGACAATGCCTTTATATATAAGGGCATATATAAGTGCACCCTGACAATGCCTTTATATATAAGGGCATATATAAGTGCACCCCTGACAATGCCCTTATATATGCCCCTCCTTTTTATATCAGCCAACATGCTAGGTAGGAATTAAGGAATCATGCTGACTCAAAATACCTTGACAAACTGCAGTATAACAGCTCACCGCCGAGCCTGTTATACTGCAGTATAACAGCTCGCTGCCTGACCCTGTTATACTGCAGTATAACAGCCCGCTGCCTGAGCCTGTTATACTGCAGTATAACAGCCCACTGCCTGAGCCTGTTATACTGCAGTATAACAGCTCGCTGCCTGGCCCTGTTATACTGCAGTATAACAGCCCGCTGCCTGAGCCTGTTATACTGCAGTATAACAGCTCGCTGCCTGACCCTGTTATACTGCAGTATAACAGCTCACTGCCTGAGGCTGTTATACTGCAGTATAACAGCTCACTGCCTGACCCTGTTATACTGCAGTATAACAGCTCGCTGCCTGACCCTGTTATACTGCAGTATAACAGCTCGCTGCCTGAGCCTGTTATACTGCAGTATAACAGCTTGCTGCCTGACCCTGTTATACTGCAGTATAACAGCTCGCTGCCTGACCCTGTTATACTGTAGTATAACAGCTCGCTGCCTGACCCTGTTGTACTGCAGTATAACAGCTCGCTGCCTGACCCTGTTATACTGCAGTATAACAGCTCGCTGCCTGACCCTGTTTCAGAGTGGTTTATCTGTCCATATGTCCAGTTCCATCCTGCTAGTCCTGGCAAGAGTGATGATGATAACAAGGTAAGCAAGAGACACCAGACTTCCCTTAGAACTAGGGGCTCCCTTCAGAGGAGGACCCTCCCAGCAAAAGTTCACATCAGGGTATTGCCATCTGTGAAAAACAAAGATGAAGAAAACATCAGAAAGCTGGCTAGAAAAAATAAATAAATAAAACATGAAGTCAGTGATGGCTTAGGTGATAAATTTCCAAAAATCATATTCCTCCAAGGTGTTGCTTCAATATTTAGTAAAGGGGATGTGATGTGATGGGCACAGCTCTGCACACATAGGGATCTATTTTCCTTTCAGAATTTGGATTTACAATGTTTTGAAGTTATGAATTTTGATTCTTTGTGATATTAGTTATTCTTCATTTTATTTTTTGCACAAGGCCATTACTTGTTAAACTCTGGTTTACATGGCTAATAGGTGTTCATTCTTACATTTTAGTCAAGAGTTGTTTTATATCACGCACTTTGTCTTCTGTCTGTGTTTAATAATGATTCCATATGTGCAAGCCTCATTTTTAACATCCTAGGGTTTATAGGAATTGTGATAACATTATAATCATCCATACCAAATCTTCACGTTGGGTGTCTCTCCAAAACTATGGACACAGGGGACATTAGACTTTGAGTTTTAATTGACACTTGGGATATCTAACCAGATGTGCATGTACCTATGTTCATTTTTAACATGCTACTGGTTTACGGTGAACCTTCTAAGTAATAATATATGGCTCATTACCTAGACCCAAAAGCAGGCTGGCAAAGTTATGTCAAGCCTTTTTATATCAGCTTACATGTCCATTACAATGTTTTACTAGGATCTTAATTGAAATGTTTTAAAGAACATTTTTTGCAGGTGGTCAGGTATCAGCCCAGTCATATTCTATACTGAGAGTTTCCTTAGTTTTATATGTCTGAAAGGCCTCAATCATGGATTCAGGCTCTTAGGCCATGAGATATTTCCCTGCCATATATTTGGTTGTTTATACATGGCTGAAGGGACATTCAGCTTCAGAGACATATGGTTGTTGCAAGTTCCATCTGGGCAAAGGGAAGAATGCAGTGCCATGCCCACAGCTTCGATAAACAAGTGCATGTGGCAGAGGAAGTAATGTGTGTTGTGTTTGGTGTACAGTAGATGTAGAAATGGGCTACAGCATGGAAGACATCCTGCATGCTGCTGTGTAGGCACACGTGTCAACTAATGTTCCCTAGGCACTGTGAAGGGGGGAGTCTTCTGCCCACAACAATAATAAAGGTATTGCCCACTGTGCACTGCATTTTTACTGCCACTGACAGGCCCATGCATGGGACAGCTTGCCACTGATGCCTGCTATATTCCCAGCTGTCTCCTGGTGACTTGGAGCCCTTGGACATTATTTTATTTATTTATTTACTTGACATTTGTTTAATGTGAAAGTCTGAATGAGCCAAAAAGTGACCATTTTCAAAGGAGGCCAGGGGAGAAAAGTTCCACAATCACAATCTATCAAAAATCAGTTACAGATATTTTAAATCACAAATTATCATGTTACATTACAAAGCAAAGGAGTAAAAAAATCTTGTAATGAGAAAAACAGAACATAACAGAAGATATGATTCATAGTATAGCTCAATGAAAAACATATTGTTTGTTACATAGATTTGTATGTGATAATGAGACCTGAGACAATTCTAATAAGATATTTAAAAACGATATTTGAGATTATAGAGACAATGAGGGGAGATTGCGTGATGTCTTAGTATGGGGGGGGGGAGTTATAGAAGGAGGTAAGGTTTGAGAGAAAAGGAGATTATAAGAAGAGTGCAGGGTAGGGTATCTTCGGGTAGGGTAGGGTATCTTCGGGTAGCTTAAGTGAGCAGGGAGGAAATAGGAAGAGGTAGAGAAAAGATCTGCAGAGATTAATTAAATATGGTAAGGCAGTGGGGACAACAAAAGGAATGGAGTAAGAGGCTGGAGAGAGTTGTGAGTGTGATTTAGGTTGAAGGGGGTGAGTGAAGTATAGTGAGTAAGTTCAGCCAGGATTGGCACAGGAGAAGGTCTAAGATTTTGTAAGGTATTCTTTTAGGGTGCATTTAAAGGTGGGTAGGCTAGAAATAGTTCTGGGTGTTACAGGTAAGGAGTTCCATTCTTTTACTACTGAGTCTGAGTACAGGCCTTGTGCAGGGGATTTATTCGGTTTATTTATGGTGAGACGTTGTTTGTCTTCTGATCTGCGAGTTCTTTTAGGGAAATGTATGTTGACCATAGGGGTAAGAGTTGGACAGGCCAATGGTTTGTGTATGATTTTATGTATTATTATAAGTTGATTGCAGCAGAGTTGAAGTGGGAGTTCCAGCCAGCTAATGTATGCAGAGCTTTACAGTGATGGGTAAAGGAGGTTGTATTGGTAGCAAACTTGTCAATTTTGTTGCAGCAGCTTTCAGATTTGATTTTTATGGATCATTGAGGGCATAAGGTAGGTTTTGACAAGAGTAATTTTTGTGGCTGGGCTAATAAAAAGCTTGTTTGTGTATTGCATGGCTAGTTTTTGATGGATTTTATTGATATTGCTTTGATGTTGAGGTCAAATTTAAGATAGTCATCTGTTATGACTATTAATAATTTTGTATGGTTAACTAATTCAAATTCAGTGCCATTTGCCAAAAAATTATGAAAGATACTTTGTTAGGGGTGTGAGATTTGGGGGTAAAGTGGAGGAGTTTGTTTTTAGGGGGGATTCTCCTGTGATCTTGCTTATTGAAGCTGTGGGCATGGTACCGAGGAGGAGTTTGTTTTTTGGGGGGGTCCTCCTGTGATCTTGCTTATTGAAGCTGTGGGCATGGTACCACTGCATGTGCTTTTCTTTGCCCACAGTGAAGCTGCAACAGCCATATGTCTCTGTAGCTGAATGTCACTTGAGCCATGTGTCCCTAACTATACGTACGGCAGGGAAATGTCTTGCCACCTAAGACCCTGAACATCTCAGTCATCTCTCACTGAGATTTAATTTATCCATTGGTAGTTAATGGACTTGCAGTCTAAGGGACCCTTGAGGAGCATAAGTCAAATTTCCAGCTGCTCCAAAACACCGCCCAGTTAAATGACACGCACAAGGTCACACAGAAGGCAAATGAGAGCTGAGGGAATCAAACTCTGCACCACAGGAAATACAATTCACAGTCTTAACCCTCTACACCAACTGCAACACAAAATATCAACAGTGAGGAGAATTAACCCATTAACCTGGTTCTGATATTATCTAAACACAGCATTAACAATCTGGGCTATTGCATGTTATCCATAGAGTGCTTAGTAGCACCCAGCACCACAGATGCATATTTGGGGCATCTGTCAGAGTAAGGGAAAGGAATGGTTACCAGTCATTATACATTCATAGAGCTTACAAGGCAAAGCTAGTCTGTGGACCATAATCACCTCATCAAAACCCACCATCATAAGAAACCTCCTGCTTTAGCAGGAAGGCAAAACAAGTCAGGTCTCGGATACATTTACAGACACTCATTCAATTGTCAATGTTTGGTATAAGAAAAGAGAGGACAGAGTTTGTTTTATGTATAACAAGAGTATTTCAAATCCTGGAATTACATCCCATTGGACATATATATATATATATATATATATATATATATATATATATATATATATATATATGGGTCTACCTGATTATGGTAAAAGCTGAGAAGAACGACACCGGAAGATCGACAACAGAGAAGACCGACAGTTGAGAATCCCGATGCTGAGAACACCAACATATTAAGGTAAGTGTATGATAGTGACAAACGTTAGGGTAGGGTGCGGGTGAGGTAAGTGTGTGATAGTGATGGACATTAGGTTTAGGGGCGGGTTAAGTGAGTTAGGGTTAGGGTGCAGGTAAGGTAAGTGTGCGATAGTGATGGACCTTAGGGTTAGGGTTTGGGTTAAGGTTAATGCATATATAGTTGTGTAGGTTTGTAAGGTTTTTGGTGTGCTTGTGTTGAGTGTGTGTTTTTCGGGAAAGTTATTTGTTTTGTTGATTGTCGGGATTGTGGTTTGTCGGGCATGTGAAGTTTCGTGCTTTTGAACTTTCGGTTTTGTCGTGTCGGTTATTTAGTTGTTGGTGTTTTGGAGTGTCTGTGTGATCATGTAGACCCATATATCTATATATATATATATATATATATATATATATATATATATATATATATATATATATATATATATATATATATATATATATACACATACATACATATAGGTTCATAGGTGTGTGCTAGGCTAATGGAGCCTTTACAAGCCTAGTCCATAGGATTACCTTGGCATTGTGCCACCTGACCTTAGTTCCCAGCGCCTCTGTCGAGTACAGTCACTGGAGTGATCCATGGGGTGAATTTCCTATTTCCCATCCACTTGTCAAGATTTCTCTTGAAGAGGGCCAGTGAGTGAGGTGCTCTGTTTGACATGTATGAGAAGTCTATTCCATAGCATGGGCAGTCTCTGGGTTATGAACCTGTCCCTCCAGCATGTTCTGTTGATTGTGGTAATGAGGTTGCAGTCTCTGGAGCATGTGGTGTGGAGGGATTGGGATTTCATTAGATGTAGCATTTCTAACAGAGCTGGGTCAGACATGGCTTTGTAAGTCAAGCAGAGATTGCCTCTAAGTAGGCGATATGAGACAGAGAATAGTTGGAGTTTTATGAGTCTGTCCATATAGGACAAGTGCTTAAGCCCTAGGATCCTCTTTGTGAGGTACTTTTGCAGCCTCTCCAGTTATTGCAGGTGTCTAGTGAGGTACATGACAAATGGGGCATTGTACTCAATGATTGGCCTAATGAGGGAAGAGTCGAGGGAGACAATGACCTCTGTCTTCCTGGATGCAAAACCCTTAGTAATGAGATGTGCCACATAGAAGGACTTTCTGACCACAGTGGCAATGTGGTGATCAAATGAGAGGTTGCTGTCAACCTGTGTTCCCATATCTCTTATAATGCCTTCTATGTTCAGTGGACTACCATCAATGTGGTAATTCTTGGGAACTAGGTTTTTCCCAAAAGGGATGACGACACATTTTTTGACATTGAGCTTAAGGCCATGGTTTTGACACCAGTCATTTTCAAAATGAAGTCTTTTTGTAGGATGTCAACATCACTTGGGGAGTTAATAATAGCTCCCAACTTGCAATCGTCTGTGAACTTTGTCAGCCAGAGTCCCTTCGTATTGGCCTGGACTTCAGAGAAGGAGATGCCAAACAGGAGAGGACCCAGAACCGAACCTGTGTGAATTCACTCGTGACTGGTCAGCAGACTGACTTGAAGCCAGCTACTTTCACACTGTAGGTTCTATCTGTGAGCCAGTTTGCAACCCACCCAGTGATATAGGGGTTGATGCCTAGCTTAGTGAGGTTTTCTATGATTCCTGAGTGGGAGTGGGGAATGGTATCAAAGGCCTTGGCCAGATCAAGGTAGGCTGTATGAACCACCTTGCCTTCATCCACAGCTCTGGTGACTGACTCAAAGAAGTCAACCAGGTTGAGCAGGCATGATCTACCCTTCACAAAACCAAACTGTGTGGGATCCAGAGTTTGGAGTTTCCTTATATCCTTGTTTATTAGGTCCATAACGGTGGGTTACTTAGCTTTGCATATCAGACTCGTCAGGCTAACAAGGCAATAGTTCCCAGGGACTGTAGTCACTCCTTTGTGGAGAGTGATGACTGTAGCAGTGCGTCATTCAGTAGGAACAAAGCCTGAGGTGAGGCTCTGATTGAACAGGGCACACAGGTGAGGTGCCAGTTCACTTTGCAGTTCATGTAGAAAACAGCTAGGAATATTGTCAGGTCCCATAGAAGCTGTATTCTTGGCCTTGGACAGTGCTGTTTTAACCTGTGCGGCAGTAATACTGGGTGCCTGTCAATCTTCTGTTATTGTGATCGGTCCTTTGGGGCAGGGACAGAGGTGTAAAGTTCATACTGAATCTGACGGCCAATATATTGGTGATATCTGTTGGCACGGTATAGGAGGTACCATTGTGCAGTAGCTCAGAGCAAATGAGGGTATTGCCGTGGATATTCTTTACATAACTATCGAAGGCCTTGTGATTGTCTTTACTATCTGATGCAATTCTGTTTTCATAGCTAGCTTTAGAGGATTTGATGAGGGATCTCAACTTTTTGTTGAGGCTGATAAGGGAGTTTTTCCAGTCTTGGGACTTCACCTTATTCCACATCAGTTTCCTCCTTCTGTTGTAGAGTTTGTTTATGGCAGGGGACCACCAAATTGGCTTCCTTTTTTTGGAGGAGAGTGCCTTGGTTCTATTGGGTATGACAAGATCTATGTATTTGTGTACATGTTAGTACAGTGCGTTGGTGTATGATTCGGTGGTCATGTGACTATTCTCCATTTGCATGGGTGCCATGAAGTTAGCCACCTCTGTTTTTAGGAGCACAAAGTTAGCTTTGGATACATTTTTCATGGTAGTTTCCTTTGCAGGGTGGGGGGGTGGATGTGGATTTCCAAGGTGATTAGTTTGTGGTCAGATCTAACCAGGGAGGAGCTGACTATTGGTGTAGAGCATGGTCACCCATGTTAGTAATGACCAGGTTAAGAATGTTGCTACCTCTAGTGGGAGTAAGAATGATCTGGTCCAGGGCATTGGAATTAATGAATTCCAGGAAACATTGGGCAAGTGTATTGGTGGTACTTGAGTAGTTTTCCCAGTTAATGGAGGGGTAGTTGAAGTCACCCAGTATAGGAGTATTAGGTTTGATCCTAATATTCTCTAGGGTGCTTAATAACATGGAGTGTGAGTCTTGGGACATGGCGGGGACCTACAGCAGGCTACGACCCGAATCGCTGTCTTACCCAATGTTAGCTACACCTGAAGTATCTCTGATGCATTATGTTGGGCTACCAGTCTGGAGGTGTGCGCATCCTTTATGAATATGGAAACACCACCACCTTTGGAGCTTAGGTCCAAGTTCTGGAGCCGAAAGGTGTGGAATGAGTTATAGACTGGTAGTACAGGGGGTGCTTTCTGCTGCTTTGGACCAGGTTTCTGTTACAGCACAAATGTCGATGTTCTCCATTTTAAGGAGTGCTTCGAGCGGGTGCATTTTGAGATTTAGACTTCTAGCATTGAGCAGCATCACTCTTAGATTGCATTTGTTTGTAGCTGTTACGGTAGTAATTTGGTCTTTGGAACACCGCCTATAAAGGTACTATAGGGGTGGCAAGAGCTTTGGCCAGTATCCGGAAGCCCAGGGGTGACAGATGCAGGCCATCTCTGGCAAAGTA